>NW_015115770.1:31099-34599 GCF_001443285.1 Poecilia latipinna
TCTGCTCTGACTATAAAGAATACAGTTAAATTAAATTAAAATACATTTTATTTAATACGTCTACAGACTGCATGAAGGTTCTACATCTACCATCTGTAGATGTAGAACAAAAGCAAAACAAACAAAAAAAAAGGTAGTTAAATTACTAATAACCTTAATTCATATACTCACAAATCACAATTTAAGAATTTGCCAATTCAAAGTAGCCACGCTTTAGGACCGAATTATTCGTATCTTTGGAAAAACATTTATATCTCATAGATGAGCGACTGTTTTAACAAGTCCCATTTTTAAATTACAGTCTAAGAGCCTCTAAAGACCATTTGCTATTATTACAAGCCTGTAATAATAACAATAATAAATACTTCCTGACAATTGCACATTATAATATAAATATTTAAACTGCAACAGAAGACACCTTCTTAAACAGAATAATTCAATCAGGCCATCCAGTGAAATACAGAACACAGAAAAGCCCTTCATTCATAAAACAAACATTTATGCACTTAATTATCATGTGAGGGGAAATATTCCCTCAGTTACTAGGCGACCTTACAAAACTAACACCCTACTAAAGAATTTAAAACACCATTTGAAAATCCCAGTCTGCCTGAAATGAGCCAAGGTGGTGAAGAAACTTGTGATAAAATCTTATTGCATTATGATAATCCATCCATCTATGCTACCTTACAAGCCTTGGGGTCGACTGGGGTGCTGGTGCCCAGCTCCAGAGGTCAACGGGTCAGAGGCGGGGTCAACCTGGACAGGTCACTAGTCCATCACAGGGCAACACAGAGACATTCATGCACTAAATTCTACAAGGAGAACAGATCAATTTCTCTTAACTCCCATATTGTTGTGCAAGCATCAGTGGAGGGAAGCAGCTGTCAACTAATAGAAGGAGTGACCCGGCTAATTTCTGTGCAATAATCCAATTAGGAGCTGATAAAAGTATTCATAATTCAGGTAAATAATTCATCACAATGAAAATTACCTCACTTCTCATGATGTAGGTGTAATATAGAAGCACAATTAAGGGACAAAATGGCGGCACAGTTCGATAAACAGAATCAGAGACACTTCCTATAGATGTGTAACACAATCACTGTGCCAACCTCTTGTTGTCTATTTCATGAATTAAACTGCTATTTATGAAAACTAATAACGGACAAAAAAACCATCTACTATCTATTCAAATGTTTTGCAAAGAATGCTTTGTTCCAACACCAGATGGGATTTAATTGATCATTCATTTCTAAAAAATGTTTCCTCGAAACAAAGCTGCAGCTGAATTCACCTACTTTGTTTGATGCCTGTCCTTTGCGTGACCTTGTCTTTTTCACAGCACAGATTACCACTGTACTCTCGCTCTACATTTAAATCTCTTTAACAAATAATCACTGTGAGGTCTGTAGGACAGTAAATGTCGCTATCGAAACCATTATGATGCCAGTTTGAGCAATGCCCATATTACAGATCAAGAAATCTGTGTTGGATTGTTCATGTTTGTAGTTTCCAGAGGAACCTGAAGCACCCCGGTAGACCTTTGAATGTCTTAACGCCTCCGTATTTTACCCGATGCCCAAGCAAAGCCTTTCGGTCCTTCTGGCATGTACAGATCCATGTCAAGTCTCTTCTGCTCTTCTTCACTGCTGACTGCCTTGTAGTGGAGCATTGACATGGCCTCTTTACACACTTCCTGAATGCGTTTGACCTTGTTGTGCGGCACTCTGGTGCGCCAAGCCTGGGACACTTGGGCAGCGTTTCTGGAGATAACCTCGAAAGCATCATTCAAGTTGCCTTTCCCCCTTCCGTGGGTCATCTTAACTATCCATTCCTCCATCTCTTTGGTCATCTTTAAACCTACAAAGTCATAAATATCACTGATCTCCTGAAGCGGGAAGCGTGTCACATCTTCATAGCGAACCAGCTTGTAGCGACCCTTGAGGAACGGAGGAGGGTCCTGGGTGGCTGTTTTGTTGATCTGGATGTGACTCTGGCAGATTTTCTTCATGACTTGAAACTGCTCCTCAGCTGCTGGTGCGTCTCTGTGCTCCAAGACGATGGTATTGTCCATCTTAAAGGATAAAGCTGACTCCTCTCTGGACCTGTACACGGCCCGAGGATCTCGGATAAGATGAACAATGCGCAGGTCAAGATTGGGGTCTTGAAAAAGAGGGTAAAGGGATTCCAGCTCAAAAAATCTAGTTTCTTTTAAAACCACATGGCTGTAAATCTGGCAGGAATTTGTCACCTTCTCAAAATCTAAACCGTGGCATTCCTTTTGGCACTCTTTCATGCTGCTTATCTGACCAAACGGTGTGACAGAACAGACTGGCGGCGAGCACAGTGCCCGACTCTGATACCACATAAAGAGGGAGGAGGTCTTGCGATTTTTTGGCATGTAGGAATCCATCACGGAGAAGTCACACTGGAACACGCTCCGCATTAGATCCCTCACAGCCATCCGGAGAGTATGCGCACCAGAAGTCCTCATTGTGCTCCACGCGTGCCACGCGGGCTCCATGAGATAGAAAACAGACGGGTGCTGGCTAAACACCTGACCCAGGAAGGATGAACCCGATCGCCATGACGACAGCAGCAAGACGTGAACTTTGCGGTCCACAGGAGGAGAGTCACAAGGGCAGAGCTGGTAGTACCAGTTGCAGAACATCACCACTGCTGCCCCCTGCAGGAGCACCAGGAAAATCAGAGTGTTGAAGTTCACCCTTAAGGCGGGTCTCATGTCTGGAGATCACTGTCAGCTTCTAGCGCAGGAGAACATCAGCTTTGTTATTCAGTCTGTGAAGACGAATTCAACTGATTCACGCTGAAGTCGATCAGCATCCAGGGGGTTTGAGACGAGTTTTCTGCAGGAAGAAAGGCAAACAGAAAAAAGAGAGATATTGGTACAATCAAACATGACAGCTTTTGACAAAAATTACAGAGAGCTCCTGCTCTTTATCAACCTCTAGGAAGTGCCTTAAGAGAGAGAGAAGCTACAAAGCTTGAGCTTTAAAGTGTTGCTTTTGGAATATTTTGCAACAAATGTTCCCCTGTGTTGAAAATAAAGCATGTATGTGTTTGTAAAATCAGCCTCTGAATGGTTAATGGTGAGAACTTCTTGATCCGATTGAAATGAGACGCTCCCTCCTGTCAGTTCGTAAGGTGTTGCACCAGGTGAAGAATGAGTAAGTGATGCCTTCAGAAGCAGTAGGAAAAACAAAGCTCCAAGCAAGAAAAAAGAAGGTGGTTACAAATTTAACGAAGTTTTATATCCAATATTTAAACAAAAAATAGACATAACTGGAATCACTAAGAAGAACAGGAAGACAAGCACAAGATTCTTCTAACCAAAATAAGAAAATAACACAAAATAATGAAACTATAATGACCAAGAAAGGACTGAACTAAGGTGAAACAAAGACATAACTGATCTAAATTAAAGGGAGAACAGAAATAAGCAAAACCCTACCAGACACACTGGGAACCTGACACTT
>NW_015115770.1:38486-38880 GCF_001443285.1 Poecilia latipinna
CTGATAATGGAGTGTCTGCTAAAAAGGTAACATGATTTCAGTGTGCCCCTAAACTCTTTAAACATGTTGTGCCATTTTTGGGTAATCTAAATTCTCCATGTATTTCTTTTTGTTTAATTATTCTTCATTTCATAGCTGGTTGAAGTGCCCTACAAAATGATGTCTGGTGGTGAAGTTCTGCAGGAGTGTGGAACAACAGAAACTCTCAGTGATGCCATAAGAAGACAAGTGGTGAACATACTGATGCTCACAGGATTGATAAAAATAGGTAAGTGTGTTTTTGCACTTCTAAATCTATTTTTAAAAAGTCCCAATTTTTTCACTAAAATGAAATCTCCTGTTAGGCATCTTCCTGCTAAACCAATCAGAGAGGAGTACTTGAGGATGGTGACAT
>NW_015115770.1:42843-57850 GCF_001443285.1 Poecilia latipinna
TCTGTGGGAGTTAAATCAACACTGGACTTTTTGCTGTGTGTGTGCTTTCTCTACAGACTCTCCACAGATTTAAACCAGTTAATATTTTATCTCTCATCTGCCATTGATTTTTAGTTCCTTTTGGAAGTTGTGGTTTGTTTGTTTAGGTTTGCCTCGCTTCTTTACTCATTAGCTTGGTTAAACACTGGTTAATTATCCACAAGATTCAATATAATCTCTCAATTTCATCTGAAGACATTTTTCTGTTTTTTTTTTTTAGAAAATTTTAATTTAAGGATCACTGAATGCAACAGTTTACCCACTGAATAGATTTTAATATGAAACTTAGAATGATAATTCACTCCCTCGTTTAAACATTAGAATATTATTGAAAAATGTATTTATTTCAGTAACTCAATTCACTAATATTTACATTTTTTAAACACTTATTGATGTTTTCATGCATTTATTTCTGTTATTCATGAAAAACACACCATTTAATATTAGAATATTACATCAAACTCATAAAAATACTATTTTAATGCAGAAGGGTATTAATGAAAGTAGCAAGAAATACCTGCTGAAAGGTTATTTTAAAAAAGATATTTCTGATTTGACAGCTGAGCTTAAATGAATGCACATATTGAATATGACTGTATTTTATTTAATGAGGCTGATTAATCCATGTTGCTTACTTCATTGTGGGGAATTGCAAACAAAAATGTACTTTCCCCAAAGTATTTTAAATGATCGAGATGCATGTCCAAAACAAAAGCTAATTAAAAAGGAGCTGCTCCTTTCAGACAGAAGAATAAAACAGCTGGCAGCATTTACTTTATGTCTCTACCTGTGTCATGATTGCAGCCCTGCAGCCCTACCCTGAGTGTGCTGATTACTCATTATCCTCACCTGCACCAGCTCAGTGCGAGATTGTCTGTTGCCACAGTTACAGCTTTCAAGCCTTATTCCATGTTCATGAGTCTCCTGGTTTTCTTATGCTGTCTGTTTTTTTGACCACAGATTTTGGCCTTTTCCCTCTGCTGTTGAAGATTTTTTGACCTCCTGTTGCTGAACCCTGCCTGCCTCTGACCCTGCCTCCAGTTTTCTGTCTGTTGGATTTACATTGCCTGAGAAGCCCCTGTGCATGACCCTGGATTGTTTCAACGACTAAGTCTCTGGTTTGTGGATTTTGTCCCAGTCATCTGGTTGTCCCCTGGGTCCCCACGGCCCTTTCACCCTCCCCTAGCTGGCTTCCCAACCCCTGTGGTTTCCCCATTCCTCAGTCACCAGTGTGACCACACCCTGTGGAGCCCCTTCTTCACCCTTTTTTTGCAATAAACTTTTTGTGAATTTGAACACTTGTCTTGGCTGCGTTTTGGGTTCTGGCTGATTTTGCTAATACATTACAATTTGAACATGAATTGAAAAATGGTTTCAGCAGAATTTGACGAAGCAGTGGTGAGGCCATAAATCAAGATAACGTGGGAGAAAGAGAAAATGTGGCATAAATATGCAAATTAAACAAACTAGAACTAGTTTTTGCATGGACTTGTGAAACAAAGGGATATGACTAGTATAAGTTCCACACATATCAATCATATTATCATAGCTTATCTTCCCTGAGGTGTTTCATCAAATACTTGTTACTCTGGTTCTGGGAAAAGCGTTTGGTGCCTTTAGCAACATGTCTTAAGGGAAAAACCTCGCAGGACTTCTTCATTTGAATGTCTTTAAATGAGCAATTAATTAGTCATTAATAGAACTGTAAATTAAGAGAAAATGGGAGCAAAATAAATTAATAAAGATAAAGAAACACAATGCTCTTCAACACTGTATTTAAAAAAAAAAACAACTGAAGATTTAAAATTCCCCATGCCTCTTTGCTCATCATTAGATGTTTGAGCTTATCTGAAAAGTGTCCCTCAGTGTT
The DNA here is from genome assembly GCF_001443285.1 of Poecilia latipinna. Lineage (NCBI taxonomy): Eukaryota > Metazoa > Chordata > Actinopteri > Cyprinodontiformes > Poeciliidae > Poecilia > Poecilia latipinna. The sequence goes on from NW_015115770.1 coordinate 44,753, forward strand.
TCCTGGAGAACTTTCCAGCGATTTCAACTAAATCCCTCTTCTAAAGCGCATATGTGACACCTCGTGATCTGTGGGATTTGACTGGGACGTTGTGCTGTTGCCTGAACTTAGTGATGTATAAACAAACATAAATAAAACTATGCTAAATACTTCCTTTGGCTTTTTAAAAATAAGCACATTTGTTCCGTGTCCTTCTGTATTCTCTGGTTTTTGAAAGTTCATATTTTGTCATTTCATTGTAAATTCATTTTAATGTATTATTATTATTATTTTACAAATTCAACATTGGGGGAATTTTTTGAGAGGGATTCATTATAGTTAAAAAATAATAAGTAATCCTCCAGAGTTTTGCCCAAATAGAAAAATAAATCGTCTTACTATTATTACATTATAGTGTTAAAGAAACATATTTAATATATTATCTATTCATTCACTTGAATAACAATAAATCCTACCGTAAGTGTGTTAATTAACTGATGGCTGTCAGCAGCTCTCCTCCTCTGCGCCGTCCTCTGGACTGGGTGAACTGGTACTGGACCGGTACTCGCGGAGCTGGTGGGAGGGATGGCTGATCAGCAGGCGGGACCAGAGACGGATGATCACGGCCACATCCGCTGCAGGAGGTGCATTGCTCTGCAGGTGGAGACCAGATGAGTCGGTATGCATAGACATGATTAAGATTTGAATTTAAAGCTGGTGTCTTAGCGCAGTATTATTATTATTTTTATTTCTAAGTGAACTTTTCTTCATCTCTCTACATGTAGAGCTGCTGTAAACCTGCACAGTTTGACTGTATTTGCTTACCTCGCGGTTTCAGTACCTATTTTAGAGTATTTCTCGTCAGTTCTTGTCATTACCGGAGTTCAGAAGTTAATTCAAAGAAGTTATCTGCGGTCAGCGGAAGGTGCGGCATCCCCGCCCTGCGCTGCTTCTGTTGGGTCATTGTCCATCCGTCCTGGCCGCAGTGCTGGCTCGCTTCTTTTCGCTGCTTTAACCTGCCATCTTACTGTGGCTGACTTTATGAGAGCAACCAAAACGATTCTCCCGGACCTAATGTATTTTTACAGTCCGCTTTTGATGCTCTGAATGGTACCGGGTATGGAAGCTCATTCATGCCAAACAAACCCAGCATTAAAACACAATGTCAGTCACAAATGTGGTCACATTGGGAACTCTGAAAGTTGAAAATATGATTGAAGACTTTACAAATCGCACTCTAAATTTTTTGCACTCTAAATTCTGACTCCTGATGTTATAAACATGAGATACAAAGTTGAATTAGTCTAAAAAAAAGTTTACCTTTCACTTAGAATTTTACAATTAAGGATACTGGTACATTTTGGACAGGTCTGGGTATAAAGTTCAATTAATTTTACAACATTAAAATTATTGATTTTAATCTCATAAACTTGAGTGAACTCTTTACCTTTTTTGAAGTCAAAATGACAATCTGATATTTATTAGCTATTACAGCATATGCTACGACTTTTTTTCTTCAAGTGGCAAAAATGGGCTTCTATCCATTAGTAGATTTTTATCAATAGCTGCACTCACCTGTCCAGCTCTGGATTACCTGTATTGTCTCTGTGATAAATGAATTCAACTCATCTTCGCACAGCAACATGAAAAAAAAAAAAACACCTTAAGCCTTTATTTTGCCTCAAGGCGAGCAGTGGGTGGACATAAAAAAGTAGTATTTACTCAACAAACCTTTGTGAAGATGTAAGCAGAAAAGCAAAATGCAGTTTTCAACATTACATAATATGTGAAACTGTGGTATGGCAGTGCCTGGCAATTTGTAAATAATTTGATTATTCTCAAATTATGAGAATAATTCAGAGACATTAAGCACAAATGGAGAAAGAATGGAAGAGCGGTGAACCCACACACTGACTATTCATCCAACAGGAGAAAGAGCTCGATGTAATAAGAAGGAGACCTGGAGGTGGCATAAATAGTGAAACTCACTCCTGAATCTGACCAAAAACAAAGCTAAAGCTCAACTCCTAATTCCCCAAAACAACTTGAAGAAACCCTAAAGAAAAATATTTTATGGACTAACATAGCAGAAGTGCAACTTTTTGGAAGGTCAATACAGGTTAAAGATACATTTTTGAAACTTCCTTAAAAAGTCTGTGAATCCTACTATTTACCACGGTGGTGAACTGTCAAAACAGGGTTTAAAACCACCACTTTAGATAAGTCAGATAAAACTGGAGCTTTTTGTACAGTCACTAAAGTTTTACGTTTATAGAAGGAAAAATGAAGCTGTATCCATTGCAAAACATGAAGTATTGTTTGGAAAAATGGTGAAATCACATCAAGACTGTCAGACAACCCAGAAGAGAAGCATATGGCTCATGTTTAACCTTTTGTTATCCAGAATGAAACACTGCAAACTGACACCATGCGTTAAACACAGTATGTTTTGTTTTGGGGTTTTTTTTATACTAGATTTTAATCAACATACAACAACATACATTAAGGCACTAATTCTATAAATATATCCCAACAACATGTGCATGGTTTGGTTACATATCGGTACCAGACAGAGGAGCCCCTGGGTCATGGAAACATTTTAATTTAAGAAATTCAATAAGATGACAGAAAAGCTGACAAAATATAAAGAAATGAGAGTGCACAAATCTTAAAGGAGGCAAAAAATAAGAAAATTACATAAAATCACTCAGTATGACCTTTAAACAGCTTCGACAAACTGATCAGAAATACAGGAGTTAGTGTCTCAAAAAACATTAATTTATACAGCAATGCAAAAACAACTAAGGCATGAGAAACAAATTGGAGTCAAAACATTTGCAGCTACAAAAAACCATGAAACCAAACTGATGGGAAAAAAAGTTGATGCAACAGAAATTATTATTCAAAACACAAATAAATAAAAAAAATAGAGGGCAGAAAGATAAGGGGTCCTTATAAAAGCTAAACATGTGAATCAACATAGAGTAAAACTAAATGACATCCCAATGGGGCTGTCTGTCCTTTTTAAAGTCACAGAAAAATAAAAATCAGTAACTTGCACACATTTATTAGTGCAACCCTAAGTTTCTAAAACTGAATTGCTTTTCTTATGTTGATCCATCCATACTGTGTTGAACCACAAAGGAAATGCTGTGCATCAGTTTCACTGCAACAGTAGATATTACTTCAGTCACGTGAGAATTAAAAATGAATACTGAAACCATAAAGGTCTGATTCATCGACACCTTCACGTAAAGCACTCAGTCAACATAAATAATCAAAGCTCATAGTAAACTACCTCCTCAATGTCTGACCACTTTGAACATTTTCAGTGTTAGTCAAAGAGAAATCTGGTCCACTAAGAAGAATATCTTTGTTTTCCAGTCAAATTAAAAATCCTACACCTAAAAATCAAAATTAAAGCTTGGATATTAAATCACTAAAGATTCAGAATAAAATAAAAAATAAAAAATGTCAATAAAAGTCAACTAAACTGAACCACATTTCCAGGCACTTTGATGAGAATAATGAAATGAAACCAGTTTTTATTTGTTACCAACTGGAAAACAAAAGCCACTCGAGTGGAAAAGTGAAAACGTACAAAAATATAGATATTTATTACTCATAGAATAGAAAATACTTATCTCTGAATATTGCTATTGCTTATAAACTGTTTCTTTGTTTCATAATTTCAGTGCAATTATGAAAGGATTTCTAAAACAAAAGGTTTTCTCTAGTCTACACAACCAGCTGATGCTGACAGCTGTCCACCAGCAGTCACTGATGCTGCCCCCCATAGTGGGTAAACTGGTAAAGGAAGCTGAAACCCGGATGTTCAAAGTGCTGCATCGCAGCATGTTGATGGAAAGTTGACTGGAAGGAAAATGTATTAATAAAACGTATGCAAGCTCACATAACCATGGACATACTTTGCAATGGACTAACTTTGTATATAAACATTTTTTCTTGAAGTAATTTCTTTTTTGTTGGATTAGTAAACCAGTATAATAAGTCTAATATAAAACAATAAACAGTGAAGATATGCCACCCTCTGTGTATGGGCCCATGTAGAATATCAGTTTCATTTTTTGAATAAAATCACTGAAATAAATTAGCTTTTTCATTACATCATCTTCTTTTGTTGTTTTGATTATCACCAGTTGTAATGGATAGTGACCCATTAAAATAAACTGCCTAAATTATTCAAATTTGTAAACTATTTATTGTAAATTATTTTAAGTGAATTTTCTAAATTAAGGATGTTGCAGATTGTTTAATATTTGTCTGTTTTGATTAGCACTGTTGGTGGTTTGTATTTTGTTTTGTTTAATTGTATTTGCGCTTTGTAAAGTTTTTTTTTTTGTTGTTATGTACCTCACGGGCTGCCGTAGCTAAATGAGGGCAGGCCCTAAAAAAGCTGGCAGAATCATTGTACCAATGAATGACTTGAACAAACTGTCAAAGATGTGCTTGGCACTGTCAACACTTAGTGTTCCCCGGTGAAAACAGCGAGGTACCTTTTATTTTGTTTGTGTGTTGGAAGTTTATGTTTATATTCTAATATTTGTATATCTGTTTAGTTTTCACGGTGACTACGGTGACTGAGGTAATCAAGATGATTGAGATGACTGATGGTCCACATCAAAGAAAAATAAACAAACCTTGAAAATCACCCGTCGAGACCACGCAAATTAATTCAAGTGCTGGGGAGCTGCTACACCAGTAATATGCTACATTTTTGCATTACTTCACTTGTATCCACTACACGTGTGGCTAAAGCTTTAAGTGTCCTTTTCCTTTTGCCAGTTTTTTGTAGTTGGCAACTTTGTTATGCATTAATATCAGCTTGATGTTACGTAGGTATAGTTATCCCTTTCAGTCATCAAATTTAAATAAGTATAACAATCATTACCTACAAGTTTGAACACCACTGTAAAGGAAAAGTTGAATTAATGATGATGCATGTAGTTTAAGACTGATCTGTGCCATCGTTCACTCACTATCACTACACCATAACTTCATTTTTTGTGTTACACTTTACAAAGCAACTCTGACATATTTTAGCCTTTAAACGCACATTCTCAGGTAAATCTCGCAAACAATTCAGCGCTATTTAAAAAACAACTTTGTACATTTATGTTTGTCAGAACGGAAAAGCTACATGTTGCAGAATGAGGTGGTCAGATGTGTAACAGCCTAACACACATAGCAGACAACCAAATCCTGTCTTTGAGGCAAAATTTTGTTGATTCCTTCATAAAAAAGAAGAAGCCAAAGTTTGTCCTAAAACGATCTGATCTTCAGGCATCTCTTGTCTCCAGATCAGTACACTCCAACGAGCTGTGCTCTATTCAAGTTTCTCAGGAATAAAAAGCCATGTTAAGCTCGGCCTTCTCAGACAATATACACGTACCCTCAGAAATGTGTTCCTGCTCATCACTGGACAAAGAACGCATTGATTTACAATAAATTACATGTGAGACTGGATGTACGCATACCATTCCAATGTATACAAATTTAGGTAAATCAGATTTGTCCGTTGAAACCCCTGGTAACTGTGAGTCTCAAGTTTCCATAAATATTGGTAAGTTTCTCCTCCAAAGCAGTAGAGAGACTCCAGGAATCGCTGGGCCCAAGGATAACAAGACAAACTCTGTATGCTAATTGGCATAGGGTGTATGTTGACATTTTGCTAAGGTTTACATGATCATTTAAATAATATACAAATACAAAAGTTAGTGGAAAAGAAGTGGAAAGCATTGAAAACAGGTGCCATTAGTTTGTCTTCAAGCTCAACTGTGACTCTTAAGGTAGTTGTGAGTGATGTTCTGTGAAATGCAATGGAGTGTAAACCCTTGCATAGCTAACCATCTATCAGAGGTTTTCAGGAACAAGGCTGTCAGTAAGTTCTACTGAGTCTTTTACTCCACTTTCACATGCTGTACTCAGTGTACTGTCATGCAAAAAGGCTGTAATTAATCTTCAAATCTTGAAAAGAGGCAGTCTGAGGTGGAAGTTTGAGCCGTGCTTTAACAGCGACAGGGAGACTATTCAAGCCTGTCGCCTCTGAGAGGACCTGAAACAGGAGGCGTGATGCTCTAGCTGCTCCCTGTGCGCTGAGATTTAGCTGAAACCCAGCTGAACTCGTAAGGTTCACGTGGAACCAGCAGATCTATGTCGAGTCTCTTCTGTTCTTTTTCGCTGTCAACTGTCCGGTAGCCGAGCAGCGACATGGCCCCTTTGCACAGCTCCTGAATGCGTTTGACCTTGCTGTGTTGCAGCACGGTGCGCCACGCCTGTGACACCTCATTGGCATTCCTAGAGGTGATCTGGAAAGCCTCTTTCTTGCTGCCTTTCCCTTTTCCGTGGGTCACTTTGTAGATCCATTCCTCCATCTGACTTGTCATCTCTAAACCGACAAAGTCATAAATATCATTAATCTCCTTCAACGGGTTGCGTGCCACGTCTTCATACCGAATCATTTTGTAGCGACCTTCCAGAAAAGGAGGTGGCTTCAGGATTGCCCTTTCGTTGATGCGTACGTGGCTTCTGCAGATCTCCTGCATCACTTCGTACTGGATACTGGCTGCTGGTACGTTTCTTTGCTCCAAGACGATGGCGTTGTCCATGTCAAAAGACTTGGCTGATTCCTCTCTTGACCGTATCACGGCCCGAGGGTCTCGAACGAGGTGAACGATGCGGAGGTCCAGGTTTGGGTCTTGAAAAAGGGGATAAAGGGATTCCAGCTCAAAAAAACGAGTTTCTTTTAAAACCACATGGCTGTAAGTGTGGCAGGCCTTCTCCACCATCTCCAAACCTTGAGAATCACATTTCTTTTGGCAAAGAGTCTCGTTGCTCATGTCACTGCGCCGTGTGAGGGAGCACGCAGGAGGCGAGCACAGTGCCCGACTGTGGTGAAACATAAACAAGGTGGACATATTGTAGTTCTCAGGCATGTAGGAATCCATCACTGAGAAGTCACACTGGTACAAGCTCCGCATTAGATCCCTCACAGCCATTCGGAGAACTCGTGCACCAGGTTTCTCTATTTTGGTCCAAACATGCCACCCGGGCTCCATGAGGTAGAAAACAGATGGGTGTTGACTGAAAACCTGACCCAGAAAGGATGAACCTGATCGCCACGACGACAGCAGCAAAACGTGAATCTTGCCTTTTCGGGGAGGGGAGTTGCAGGGGCTCAGCTGGTAGTACCAGTTGCAGAAGAGCACAACTGCTGCCCCCTGCAGGACGACCAGGAAAATCATAGTGTTGAAGTTCACTCTGCAGCGGGGACTCATGACTGGAGGCCACTTTAAGCTTCTGAAACAAAGAGAGAGGAAGACAGATTTTTACGACAGCAGGTCCAAAAATCCAACATTTGTATTCATATATGTTCTTCCACCTCCTTTCTCAGGTTTATGTCCGACAAGACAAAGTCCATTAAACCCTGCGGATTCAAAGTCTCTTTTAAATCCTTAATTGTCAGACCCAAAACGCCGACATGTCAGTTCCAAGTTCCATGAGGACTAGAACTGGAAGTGAAGGTAAAAAGTGTCAGTCTTTTTAATAATAACTGCATGGCTCTACAAAATAAAACCCATCAAAAAAAAAAAGTTTACAGCTATATTACTTTAGGTTTGCAAACATTGTCTGTTAGTTTATCATTATACAGTGCCTATTTGTGTTTCGGCATTTATGGATTCACCTATTAGTGGGTTTTTCCACTCCAAATTATTCAAAATGCTTATCAAAAAAATGTAAAAGAAAACGCAGGTTGAGAAGCTGAAATACCTCGGCTCTATGATGCTTGACAAGATACTGGCTGGCTAAGACAGCAAAACACCCACTCTAGAAAATCTGAAATGTCATCTGACTTCAGCAACTAACATTTTCTTGTTGAACATAAATGCTTCGGTTTGTTTTAGTTATGCAATCAACTCTCTATCTGAAGAGAAAGAGGAGTGTAGAAAAATATTTCCACTTCACACATCAGGAAAAATGTCATCTGGCATGCACCAAAAAGAATGGCTTAGCGTAACTAGTAGGACAAGTCTTGAAACGCCTGCTGAATTTAGAACATGAGCATTTTTCTTCAGGCTGAAAATCAAGTTTGTTAAGTTAATGTTAATTAACTCATGCCAAATTTAAGCTGTTATTTTTCATTCTTTTAAACTCTTCCAAAATGCTGCTGCCAGAATCCTGACCAAAACCTGACCAGCCATGATGCTTTACAGCTTCAACAAAACTCCTGAGCCATATGTGACGACACTGGAATAGCCAAATTTGATTTCCAAGCAGGGGTGGACTGGGATAATCCAGGCCGGGAATTTGATACCATTTCACGCCACCACCAGTGAATTAACCAAGTTAAATTAAATCGTGGTTGGAACAAACAGCTGCCTGGAGACTACCACTTGACTTTCCATTGAAACAAACTGAAATGTTTCACATCATGCATTCAAGAACAAAATAAATAAATGTAGAACTATCCTCAAATATAGTTTCAGCCAGGCAGAAACTACCCGAGAGAGTGGCATGAATGGCATGGATTGGTGTTTATCAAGTGGGACCCATCACATAAACCACGTAGCCCCGCTATGCCTCCACCTCAACAACTACCTAGGCTAGAGGGGAGACAAAAGAAAACCATAATTTCTGAAGCCTCAGCAGCAAACATGAGCCTAGGTACATGTAGAGTGGGGTGTGTTGCAGCGACTCAACAAGGAAGATTTGGTTCTGCAGAAGTTACAAAATAATGTCCTCCACTCCGTTTATGCACTACATGGAGTGTCTAAATTTATGTCTAATGTATTTGAATGTCATTTGTACAGCTTAGATTGTAATTATTCATTCCCCTGGTAGATTTTATCTCTGAGTTTTAGTTTCAAACTTGCATTGAGCTGCTTGTTTTTAAAGAATTTCGCAGTAAATATTTCAAAGTATTTATGTGTGTGTAGCGTAATTTAACATACTTGTAGTGTAATTTAATATATTTTCTTCCTTAATCTTGCGTTTCCTCAGACTGTACCAATTTTAGTCAAGGCTGAGGAAACTTTTCCAAAACATGTTTGGACTTGCAATTTGTAGTTTCTTAAACAGTATTGCATGAAACCCGACACGTTAAATGCTATAATATGGGGCATTCAGGAACTTGATATTAGAACCAACAGTTGCATGAAGACACATCCACATGTTGCATCTTTCCACAAGATGTCGTAAAAACGAATCCCCAAACGCTGGACATTTGCGAAATATGACAAGTTGCCTTGAGCAAACCTAAAAGGAAGCAGATTCACTCTTTGAATGTAATCTTGTGTAATGTTTGAGGCACGCAGTACACTGCTTTGACTGAGTATGCTTAGATGCCCTCGTAAAATGCCTGTAGCAAATCTCTCCTGACACTACTCGGGCCTTCTGGCGGTGAGAATCTGATTCTAGAAATACTCGTTCTTTGGCTGATGCAGATTTTTTTTGTTCACCACAAAATGAAATAATTTACATGCAATATTAGTGATCTGTTTGCATACCTTTTCAGTCATTTTAGTGTAGAATGACCCTCATTAGCAACATTTAGTTGTATCAATTGTAAATCGTCTACCATGCAACCCTGTCACAGTGTCCTCTCAGACATGAGTTATGAGTTTCACCCTTTCAGAATGAAAGCACTCGGTTGGCTGCATGCTGCTCTTTCTTCATTTACGGTTGTTGCACATGATAAACTGTTTATTTTACAATCAGTTTATTCAACAGTGCATATAATACAGTGAATCAGCTACTTTAATTACAAGCAGTTAAAAAAAGAAAGCAAGTTCCTTACAGGTGTTTCACAAACAGGAGTTTCCCGTCTGTCTCCTAAAAAAAACGTTTACTGAATTCAGAATGTTCACACGAACTCACCCTGTCACAACAATCCACCTTATTTTATATATCATTTTAATAATGTAATTTATAACCTTCAAACATCTTGACAGTTCAAACTTGAGAAAAATTTTAAGTATAGTGTTTGCCAATATTTTCCAAAAACTACAAATTCTCTAAAATGGAGAAAGGAAAAGAAAAGATGCTAAAATCTACAGAGTGAAACAAACAGTAAACCAGGGGAGAATTTCATCTGACTACTCAGATCTGGTCTTCACAGTCAATCATGTTAATGTTACTTCTCTGTGAAACTCCCACTTTATTTGCCTTCACTTGCTGCAATGAAGGGCAAACACAGTTTAGTTATGGACAATTTGTGTTGTCAATATGCAGTGTGACAATTTAAAGACAAACATCATACATAACATCAGAGATATTTAGTAAAAGCCCATCTAGGGTTACTGGCATCCATCGTCTATGTATTTTCTTATGCCGTCAGTGTTGAAGGCATAAGAAGTCAGCGGGCAAGAGTCGAAGTACACTCAGGACAGGTTTGGTTATTCAAATAAATTCTATAATATAGAGCAGTGGTGTACTACAACATTAGAGGATACATTGTACTGACAGCAACAGCTTGCTTTTGTTGTTATGAAGGTTTTGGAAAGTCACCAGTGTGCTGCATTACATCACTATAGAATCATTCCCACAAGGAAGGAATCCACAAATTGTGTCCAAAACAGGTTTCAAAATCTTACTGTAAATGTCTAATCTTTCTGATAATAGAATAATAGAACAACTTTGTAAACGTAACAGCTTGTTACGTTTTACTTGTTTGGCACCGATTTACCAAAATATCGGTTTATATTGCTTGTTTCTCAGTGTTGTTCATGACATGTTGCACAGCTCATCTATGTAACAAGGCAAACAGACACACCCCTTCATGTAACTCAGTACAGGCCCCAGAGATAAACATACTACTTAAATAGTATGAAGAAATTCATATCCCACATCTCCAAAATACAACTAGAGGCGTCCAAAACTGAAGCCCAAAATCAAATAAGAGAAATTAAAGCAACTGAACCACCAAAAATACAGGAGTCTGAACACTGCCCAAAACCACAAAAAGTATTTGGTGGCGTATTTACAAAAAGACATTCATGAAACGTTTTATAGTTCTTGAAACAATTGGCTTGTTGTTTTTGAGCTTTATAAATTCAGAAAACAAGAGACAAAACTTATTAAATTGAAATTTTCACAGACCATTTTTAAATCGTATTAGATAATTAGAAGATTTGCACAACAGTTTCTTAAGCAATCCAGAGCTTTTTCAGACAACTTGACTGACAACAGAAGAATAGCACGTCTAGGTTTGTAAGAGTTACCATAAACTGGAATGTCCAATTCCCGAACGAAGGAATGACTGTAAAAGTTCACAACGTACCCAAGAACAAAACCATGTCATACTTCTGACATGCTTTGCAACACAATGATTCTCATCTACTCTGGCTTATTTTCAAGCATCACTGCTCTTGAATAACATGTTTCAACACTTACTCATTCCTTGCCTGGGCTGAATGTTTCTTATAGCAGAACTGCGTTAAAGTGCTTTACTGCCTGAAACCCGATTTCGTCTTCAAATAATTTATAGTTTGAAAACCTACCAAAAATATTTCTATGGTGAACTCCTTCAGTTAATGTAAAAGGCAATGATGAATTCCCAAAGAATGCAAAATAATTTCATTCAGTTTGGTAAATTTCAAGCCCAGGTGATCATACAACGCTGCCACCTGCTGATTATATTTGGTAGGTGTGACATTATGCACTTTCCAGGCACATAGAGTCATTTATAGCACAACCCAGCAACTATGCTGTTATAAACATGCTGTACATATCAAACATAATTTAAAAGAAATGTTACTTTGCAATTTAATGCCTTAAAATTGGCCTCTGTCTTTTTAAGAAGCTCCTGTTCTTTCCAACACTCCGTCTTCAGCACACTATCACAATGTCTTCCCATCATGCCGTCAAGCTCAGCAGACTCATATTTCCTCAAAATGTTTGCTAATGTCTGCAGTTGATATATGTTACTTCATATATATTATTGTAAATATACATCAATGGGCTACGCTTTGTGAGACCAAGTGTGTTTGCATCCTGAATGGCTGCCAAGGAAGATCCAACAATTCCTCAAAACATGCATAAAAATAAAAAAAAATCAAAACCAAAAAATCAAAGCAATACTTCAAGTATGTTTTTGTTGAGGGAACAACAATAAAGATGAATTAAATCTCAAGAAAGTCCACTTTACTTAATACCCCCACTTTAAGACATGAACTGTTTCAGTATGGACCCTGATTAATTTCCTGTTCTATGTAGACCAAAACTGATCAGTTTTTTTTTTTTTTTTTTTTGCCATCTTAAATGCCTATTTGTAATTAAATTATTATTTACAGTACACCGTTTCTGTGATAAGGCAGGAAATTATATAAAAGTCTAAACAGAAGATATGTGGATTCTGGTGGGCTCTGGAGAGAGACACATTCTGCTGACACTAGGAGGCAGCAGAAAGGAGAATCATTTATTTATTTACAGATAGATCCCTCTCTACTGTTGTACAACAGGCCACCAACTCTGCACACCCCACACTTCCTTGACTCATAGTGTTTTACCTCTGGTTGGTGCTGTGGCGCACTTCTCACAGCAATAAGACGCCACAGAGAAAGTTTCGTCCTCCACGGTGTCTCTGTGGTGAACACAACCAACACCTTACAGCCAGTATAATCAGCTACTCTGCTGCAAAAGAATTCGCTTATTTGCACCATTTTAACTTGTATTTTTAAAGGAAATTACACAAATATAATATTTACATATTGTTTATTTAGTTGGGGTTTTTTATATTGAATGTTTATACACCTTAAGCGGGTGAAACCACAGTTGAATTCTCTATGCAATGAGGGGTGCCAAAAGAGAGGAAATAAAGTTGCATAAACTATAATCAAATGTTGATTTTTCTAACAACGCTGAACTCCTGATGAGTTGAATCAGATCAAAGTACAATTTGACACTTCCTATTACTCAACAAATTGAACATTTATTCAAAACGAGTACATTTTTACTTACTAAAGTTACTTGGCCTGTTTTTTGTTGTTTTTTTTTTTAAACATTTGAACTAATTTGAATAATGTACTCGACTGCAATGTTTGATCAATTGGAATAAATGTAACTGACTTTGAATATGTTCTTATGATTGAATTGAATTTA
>NW_015115771.1:0-8942 GCF_001443285.1 Poecilia latipinna
GACCAGAACCAGAACCAGAACCAGAACGGTTCGGGTGGAGGAAGTGAAGTAAGACGCTAACAGGAAGTGAACTCCTCGCTCTGCTCTCAGATTAACTCAGATTATTAAAACGGTGCAGCTGATTTCCCAGCATGCCTTCTGTCGGAGCCACGGCGCCGTTTCCAGCCAGTCAGAGTTCCGACGAGACGAGAAGAACCGAGATTCCTGACACTCTGAGTTGCTGCTGGGAGGTTGTGGGTTCAGATCCCGACTCGGTGCAGCAGAAACATGAGCCCTAAACTCTGCCTGGTATGTCCTGCTGCCCCGCAGCCACCAACATTAAATCATTTCTGCTCTGATTCCGTCCATAAAATCGCCTGAGCAGCAAATTCCTGCAGCATGTGGAGAAGCTTCGTCTCATCAGCCGCTCTGACCTTTGACCTGGGAGGAAACCAGCACGAAGCGTCTCAGAGCGGCGAGCCGTAGCTCTGCGGTGAGCGACTCGTCAGTCACTAAGCCACTTAGGCTGGGATAATTAGGTGGAAGGACGACGCAGCGCCATCAGAGTCACAGAAATGGGTCTGGTTCTGATCCAGTTCTAATCCCAAAGCAAACAGAACCACATATAAGTATTTCCACATCTCATCCCAAAGTTTCGCTGGGATCCTCTGTGACGCGTTACGCTGTGAATAAACGTGGGTCAGTTCCCAGGTTTCCTCCATTCTTCAGTAGAAGAATGGAGGAAACCTGGGCGGCCAAACCCAGACAGGAAGCCGCCCTGGGCTGCTGCCCACATTGTCCATATCAGAAACCAACAGTCTGTCCATCTAAAATAATTATTTACCTTAATGAGAAAAAAATAATTTTCCTCAAGAAAATAAAACCTGTTCCTGTGGTTCACATCCAACATGTGAAACAGGAAGTCTTATTCTGACTGTGGTTTATCGACATGTTGCAGCGTGACATCACACAGTGGATCCCGCCCACAGCTTCCTGCTGGAGGGCTAACAGCTGCTCGCTAATGATGGCTAGCAACGAGTTTAGCTGTTATCAATAAAACACACTGAATCTTCAATGTAGACGTGATGCATAAAAGGAAAATGGACGCAGTGCTTTGCTACTAATTATCAACACAACTAGATAACAAGGTACAAAAAGTATTAAATAAAATAATGGTGAGGGAGAGGGGCGTTACGCTAGCTTGACTTTGACAACGTAACATGTAGATGTGCTGCAGAATTTTGTGTGTTTATGTTCAGTTAAAATAAAAAATATGACCTAAAGAACTCGGACAAAACATCAGTAGAGCTAATCTACCACCGCTGTTAGCTTAGCTAATAGCAGTGGTAGCTAGTCTTCCACAGAGATCATTTATTAATAATCACAAAATAAATATCGATCCTGAAAACATGAAACTGTAACGGACTGGATGTTCTGATCTCTGTGTTGGAAATGTTTGAGTGTTTTTTGGTCTTAAATCCTGAAACATTAGTTGTCAGTTGCTATGGCAACGAGTCGACACAGAAAGCAAGAAAAGCAAGAATCCAAGTGATTTGAGTTGTTTGACGTTTTTCTGTTGTTTCCCTTTGCTCAGTTAATCTCACCAACATCTCCAGGTTTTATTTTGGTAACGTTTCTACTGCGGCACTAAAAGAATCGTCTTTCTGCCCGTTTCTGGTTGTAAACAATAACTTGCAGCATATCTTTAGGAAGGTTCTGGTTCTTTAAAACATTCCTCAGTTAAATCATCTTTATTCAATCCCACCCAAACTGTCTGATTCCTGTAGTTTTCCTCCAGAGTAATAAACTGATAATCACAGAACGTCTCAGTGAGCAGCTTCCTGAACATCAGGGATCGACTCTCAGCTCCTCTGGTTCCCGGCTGACCTTTGACCCCCGGCAGCAGGTTCTGTGGATTCTGCGATCTGCTTGGAAACTGAGAGAAAACCAGGAAATGCGGGAACGTTGGTCTGGAGAGAAAACAGGTGAAGAAGAGGAAGCTGGGTGGATGAAGATGAGGGCGGATGATGAAGATGAGCGCGGATGATGAAGATGAGGGCGGATGATGAAGATGAGGGCGGATGATGAAGATGAGGGCGGATGATGAAGATGAGCGCGGAGTGAACGCTTCAGGGCTCCAGAAACAACAGGAAACATAAAGTCTGGATCATGACATTACCTCAGGAAAAGACCCGGTTTTCTGTTATTGTGATATTTTTCATGAATGCTCCGGCCGCCGCAGCTCATGGCGCTTTATTGCTGGTTGCCTTATTTATTGCCTCTTCTTTGCCCGGCTGCAGCTTTCCGAGCAGCAGAATTGCGCCACGCCGTTTGGAGCGCGTCCAGTTTAATAATCCCAGCCTCGACACGAACCGAGCTGCTCCGGTCTGAAGGGAGTTTCCTCTGCAGACGACCTCCACTTAATAACCACAGAGCAACGGAGTGTTGAGCAACGGAGCGATAAGCTGTGGGAACGCCGGCCAACTCCACGTTTACATGAGCAGAAATGAAAATTAGGTAGAGATGAAGAGCTGCTGCAGGAATGTGTGTTTGTCTCTATCAGTGTTTGGACTTGTGGAAGTGAGAGGGAGTGAACCCAGAGAGGTTTCAGACGACCACTGGGAGTACGGAGGCCCCACTTGGACAAAAATGTTGTATACAGAGCAAACAGTGAGGGGTTCAACGAGGGGCAAAACAACTCGAAAGAAAAACACGATTTTCTCCTTGGAGAGATTTAAGAAGCAGCTGATGTGGCACCTTGAGCTGACCTCCACCCTGAACTCCACCAACCAGGAGAAACGATCCGTCATGTCCAGGTTTTCAGCTGAACGGAGCCAAACACAGAATCAGGATCAAAACACCCCAAACCAGGGGTGTCCAAAGTGGGTCCTGGAGGCCCGGCATCCTGCAGGTTTCAGTTCTCTCCCTGGTTTAACACACCTGGATCAAATGATGGCTCGTTAGAAGGCCTCAGAAGAACACTGACAAGCTGAAAGGTTGTTAGTTCCACCAGGAGGGAACTAAAGCATGCAGGATGCCGGGCCTCCAGGACCCAGTTTGGACACCCCGGCCCCAAACAGACACAGCTGGATGAACTCAGATGAAATTGATCTGAATCTTTAAAACAAGCTGTTGTTCCTTTGGGACAGTAATGGCCGCTGCTTCTCATTTTAAGATTCATTTCTACAGTTTCCTGTTTCAAACAGAGAAATGTTCTCACTTTTACCAAAATGCAGTGAACAAATATCCAAGACTGCAATCACACCAGCAGCCCAGTCCAATCCGCTTTATACCAAATCCGGTCCACTTCTTTAGAAACTCCAGTTCGGTTGGTCATGTGTGAATGCTAACACTGGTCAACAGCCAAAAAATAGTCTGGGGGTTTCCAACTGTTTTAGAGTCCTGTTGATGAGCTGAATCCAAAAATCACTTTGGTTTTGCTCAATCAGGTCAACTTTCTGAACTATGGAGCAACATGAGTACCAAAATGCATGACTTGTTCTGACATCTGGATCAATTTCCTGAGAATCTGATCAATGATTAATGAGCAGGAGGAGAGATTCCATCAGAACAGAAAAGAGACGGAGAATTTTACACAATGTTCAGTTTATATGTACTTCCCCTTATTAGTGTCTATTATTCAATTTATAGAAATCCCAGTTTGTAACATTTAATTAATACACTCTGTTAGAAAACTTATTTGTCCTAAAATCTTTTTTGGATGAGAAATATAAATGGAAATGAACTGATAATGTCACTAAAATGTAATTTAGTCAGAAGATCACATTTCTCTAAATGAATTTAGAATAAAAACTTGACCTGACTGAGAAAAATCAATGTCATTTTGGGATTTAGTGGTGCAAAATAATCCTAATTCAGCTGAAAAAACATAGACCATGTCAAAAAAAAAAAATTTTGTAACCCAGTGTAATTAACCTCTGACCTCTGGTCATCCAAACCTCAGTCTGGGTTTGGTTGAAGTGAACTCTGGTTCAGTTTGAATGTGAACGCCAAGCGGACCAGAGATTGCTCTAGAAGCAGGAAGTGAACTACAGCGCAGGGCATTCTGGGTAAATACAGCCAAAGCTAACATGTTTGCATGAAGCAAAACGTTCCTGCAGCAGAACATCAACAGGAACAATCTGACTTTTCAAACGGAACAAAAAACTTTAAACTTTCTAAAACGTCCTGAGCTGAAAGCCGCAGAAACAATCAGCTGCTGCCGCGAGTCATCAGGGAGGAGCGTGATGCATTCAGACCTGAGAGGCTAACAGAGCAGATGTTTGTGTCTGCACTGAACACACACACACACACACACACACACACACACACACACACACACACACACACACACACACAGGCTGCAGGAAATGATGTTACTGTTGTTCATTCTTTAGGTTTTATTTAAACCACGAGACAAGGAGCGGATTGAAAGGAGTGGATAAAGACAGTAAATTAATACCAATAGAAAATAATGATAAATTAATTAATTAATAAAATTAAAAGCAAAAGTTGCAGTGTTGTTTAAAATGAAGTAAATTAAATTACTGAGTTATTTACATATGTCATATAAAAGGGGAGGAGCAAGTTTATATTTCACAACAAACAAACATTGTCAAAAATGTGAAAAAACAAAATTTTGAAACATAAACTTTGGATCTAAATTACAATCTAAAAAATATTAACTTATAAATATCCTTAAAAACACAAACAAGAAAATCATGTAAGAAAAGTGACATTTAACATAGTTTCTGTGTGTGATGTGAAACCAGAGCTCAGCCTCTATAGAAGGTCAAAGGTCATGACCCTGACTCAGTATGGCTGTTTGAAGGGTTAAACTAAAACTAACATAATAATGAAATAAATGAAAACCGTAATGTATGAGGAAAAACTGAAAGTGACTGGAACTATATCATAAAACTAAAACTAAATGAAATTATACATATAATATTCTTCATTTTGTGTTTATGGATTTATTTATTAACTTTTCAATCTGATGTAAAATGTGTTTATTTTTCCACACAGTTTATTTACGCTAAATGACAACAGAATCAGTTCATTGTCCTTCAGTAATTTAGTTCATCTGTAGAAAATGTTGATAACTCATGTTGACATAATCACAAACCTCAAATGAAAATCTGAAAAAATGACCAGTAAAACAGCTAAACTGAAGCTAAACAACCAAAAACACAAAAATGAGTTCAACAAACTAAACAACACAACCAAATGAAACTAAACTGATGAAAAACCCAGAACCAAGATGGCGGAGGCAGCAGGACCGGAGCGGGTCGGCAGCAGGATGTCTGTGCTGACGGCGTTGCGTCGACCCAGGAAACCTGATGAGGGTTCATTCTGGGGTCAGAGGTCAGGGACGGCCTCTGGTTTCATCGATAGAAACTGGAGACAGAAAAACGTTTCTGGAAACACGACAAAATGTGACGGATCTAAGATATTAATTTATTAAAACAAGAAATTTATTAAGATTAATGTGAAGAAATAAATCAAAACTTTTAAATTATGTACAATTTCATGTTTAAAGAAACTAATTTGTAAAAGTACATACGTTGCTGTGTTGCCATGGTTACAGTATGATGTTTTAACCAATCACTGATTTAAGGTGAGCCCGTTAAGTCCCGCCCCCTTCCCAGATTTAACCAAATCTGAAACGCTATTGGCTGATGGAACAGGAAGTAAGATTCTGCTCAACGCCCGAGACATAGTGGCAGAAAAACACATGTCAGAGGTCAAAGGTCAGAGCACTGACCAGGTGTCTGTCCTGTTTTAAAGGGCCGGAGTCATTTACAAATCAACTTCTTAAAAATCTTTCCATCATATTTTAATGTTATTTAATCAGAAACAAACCTGCAGTGTTGCTCTGATTCCTGCATGTTTGACAAATCCTCTAATCTCCATGGCAACCATTCAGCCGCTAAACGCCTGGGTGTACCTAGCCCCGCCTTTGAGATGCAGCTCCTCCCCCACTCAGCTCCTTCAGACTAGCCAGCAGCAATTAGCAAAGCTGCTGCTCTACTCATTATAGGAGCTGCTGCTCAGAGCAACGCTGGTGAAAACATTAAAGGGTTAATAGAGGACCCATGTTGGGATGACTTCCTGGAGGCGGAGCTTCAGGAAGAGCAGGAGCTTCTTAAAGAGACAGAGAACCAATTTCAAGACGTTAAAACAGGAAGTCAAATTTCTTCTATCATTTTTATGCTGTGAAGTCTCATTTTTTTGCCTGGAAAACAGGACACTTCCGCTTTAAGGTCTTATGTGAACCATTTATCTTCCAGGCTGGAAGGAAAAAGTTCAGATTAGAGTTTCTTCTGCACCGTTGCGGTGGTTTCTCTCCCTGCTGATTTCTGTTCTCTGTGCAGAAATGGGACCCGAACCTGAAGCTGGTAGCAGAGAG
Organism: Poecilia latipinna; assembly: GCF_001443285.1. Lineage (NCBI taxonomy): Eukaryota > Metazoa > Chordata > Actinopteri > Cyprinodontiformes > Poeciliidae > Poecilia > Poecilia latipinna. Next base: position 6,389 of record NW_015115771.1, read on the forward strand.
CTACGCTGCTAAATGCATCTGGAACCACAACCCGGCGCTGGACGACACGGGGGAGAATCTGTTTGTGAGCAGCGGGCCTCTGGACCTCCGAGACGCTCTGGAGAAATGGTTCCTGGGTGAGTCATGGCCGCGCCCGTCCATCACAACCAGGCAACAAAAACACAAAAACAGGATTTTTTTTCAATGAGCCGAGTTTCTTTTGCAGAACATTTGGACTTCGACTACCAGAACAACAGCTGTGACGAAGACAAGATGTGTGGGCACTACACACAGGTCACACACACACACACACACACACACACACACACACACACACACACTCTGTAGCTGTGATGATGCAGGTGGGTGTGGAGATGATCACGTCTGAACGGTGTGTGTGTGTTGCAGATGGTTTGGGCCGACACACACCGGGTCGGATGTGCTTTCCATCTCTGCAACACGATGGAGGGGCTGGACTTGGAGCGAGCGTCCTTCCTGGTCTGCAACTACTTCCCAGCGTCAGTCCTGACTCTCTCTCTCACACACACACACACACACACACACACACACACACACACGTTTGCGTGGCTAATTTTGTGAGGACTTTCCATTGACTTCCATTAATTTGCACAGTCTTACCCTAATTCCTAACCAAAACTCAGTTCACACCTCGGTCCTAAATCTGGCCCCTGCTCGACTGAATGCCGACATTTAACGTCTTAAAATTTATGTAATTCAGTTTTGTTCCAATTTATGAATTCAGAATAAATTTATTTTCAGCTTTCTTAGCAACAGGTCCCTTTGAACTCGAGGCATCGTCAAACCTTTCCTTGTTTCTCCACACTGTCAGTTAATTTTGTATTTATCATGTAACTTTTCATATTTTTTATTATTTAGTCCAACAAGGTGTAGAACCTTCCAGGAGTCACGTGACCACAGATCGTCATGGCAACCCTCATCATCCCTAGTGTAAATCTGCATGTTGGTCCAATTTAGACCATTACAGTCAGATGCTGTGCGAGAGCTCCCCCTGGTGGACAGAACCCAGAGAACCGCTGACTGATCAGAACCTTTCATGTTTGTGTTGTGTGTGTGTGTGTGCGTGTGCGTGTGTGCGCGTGTGCGTGTGCGTGTGCGTGTGTGTGTGTGTGTGCGTGTGCGTGCGTGTGCGTGCGTGTGCGTGCGTGTGTGTGTGTGTGTGTGTGTTCAGGGGGAACTATGAGGACCAGCGGCCGTACGTTGAAGGCGACTGGTGCTCCAGTTGCCCAGAAAACCTGCAGGAGTGTGAGAACAATCTGTGCGGTAGGAAATGTTCCGACCGGTTCTGTCTCGACCCAAATCCGCTCGTTTCTTCCTCTCTTCTTTTCATAAATTTCCTTGTTTTTTCTTAGAAAATTTCTGAGTAATCTGAAAATTTCAGATTTTTTTCAAGCACATTGAATTACTGAATATTTTCTTGTGTTTAAATTTCTGATCTGTTTGCAGAAACTGACTCCACATTTGTCCGTGTAGTTTGGCTCTGATTCACCTCACAGATTTAGAAAATCTTTGCCTTTTCTGACTTTCTTCTTTAGCATCAAATCCACTTCCATCTCCAACGATCTTTGTAAATTGAACTTGAATTTATTGTTTCATTGTTATAAAACCTCTCAGTGACGTCATGGTGGAATATTTTGTGTTGTAGTTCCTGACGTGGAGGAAGAGGAGGTCACCATCGGGTCATCGGATCCGCCTCCACCCAGGTGAAAAAAAGTATACTTAAGTATATTTCAAACATACTTACATTTGTGAAAGTACATTTTAAGTATACTAAGTATTAAGTGTACTACCTATAAATATATCTGAAGTATATTTAAAGTATGCTTGTACCAATTTTGAAATTATAACTTTAAACACACTTAAACATAATTGTACCAAAATACACTTTTAATATATTAAATAAAATATTTTGTTCACTTAAAATACTTTAAGTGAACAAAACATATATTTGCCCAAGTATATTTTAAATATATTTAAAATATATTTTGTGTATATTTTAAAATATATGCTCAAAATAGATTTTTTTTTTATTCACTTAACTTTACTTTAAATGATTAATTTCACTATGTTTTAAATTACATCTCAGTGTAAATTTTAGGCTAATAAAGTATGCCTTTTTTAACTTCTTTATTTAACCGGGTGAACCCCGTTGAGATCCAGATCTCATTTTCAAGAGGGACCTGGGCAGAAGTCTGCAACACGCAGCAACCTGATTACAAAATAAAACTATTGAATACAAATGCAGAAGTTTGTCTTTTAGGCACCTTTAAAGTACTTTTCATGTAATTTTTAGGCATATGTTTTATGTGCCTACAAAGTATGCCTTTTTAGGTGCCTTAATAGACTTTTACTATTTTTGTTAAAATTGCAAAGAATAAAAAAATGATAATCATGATGTAATGTTAGTACCCAATCCGTTTTCAGATCTATAATCAACGGGTTTAGCTCCAGTTCACACTCCAGACCAGATGGTGGCGGTATTGCACACTTTCATTGAGAAAAAAAAACGCCTTAAAGAGAAGAAAAAACTTGAAAC
>NW_015115771.1:12115-12699 GCF_001443285.1 Poecilia latipinna
AATAAAGTATGCCTTTTTTAACTTTCTTTATTAAACCGGGTGAACCCCGTTGAGATCCATATCTCAGTTTCAAGAGGAACCTGGGCAGAAGTCTGCAAGACGCAGCAACCTGGTTACAAAATAAAACTAATTAATACTTATGCAGAAGTATGTCTTTTAGTGCGTTTAATGTAATATGTAGGCATACTTTTTAAGTACCTAAAAAGTATGAATTTTGAAGTGCCTTAATAATATTTTACTATTTACTAAAATTGCATACAATAAAAAAATGATAATCATGATTTAATTTTTAAGAAAGTACCCAATCCATTTTCAGATATGATGTAAGATCTATAATCAACAGGATTAGCTCCAGTTCACACTCCAGACCAGATGGGGGCGGTATTGCACACTTTCATTGAGAAAAAAAAACGCCTTAAAGAGAAGAAAAAACTTGAAACCAGGAAAGTTGTTGCCAACCGCCAATAAAAACCAAGAAGAAGAAGAAGAAACCAGGGAAGATAACAGGCGCTGTTCAAATTCGCCGTTTTTACTCGCATAATATTGCCTTAAAAGTAGAGAGGGCCTTGACAATAGTTACTAAT
>NW_015115771.1:17785-21080 GCF_001443285.1 Poecilia latipinna
AAAAAAGTATACTTAAAGTATACTAAGTACAACTTGAAGTTGTTCCAAAAATGTACATTGAAGTATACTAAGTATACTAAACATTGTAATTTAATACTATTAAAATATACTAAGCACAAAAGAAGTTGTTCCAAAATAGTTTAAGTACATCAATCAAAGTATGCTAAAGTATACTTTTTTTTTTACTAGGGCAGCTGCCAGTCCTTCATCAACCAATGAAACCATCACTGCTGTTCCTGCTGCCAGTACTCCCAGTATGACCCCCACGGCAGGCAGCGCTGCAGACTCGCCTCCTCCAGGAACTGCAGAGCAGGAAGTCTTCTTCTCTCCCACATCCAGAGCGCCGCAGGAGGAAGAGGAGGCTGGGAAGAGCGATGAGGAGGAGAAGAGGGAGGAGAGGGTCATCAGGAAGCCGGAGATCTGGCAGAAAACGTTTCCTCAGTCCAACATCTCGGCCGGTTCCGGTTCTGTGTGCGCGGCGCCGGTCCTGCTGGCTGGCCTGGCCGGGCTCCTGACTCTGTGGCTGTGAGCAGAACTAGGAGGACCGCCGGGGAGCGAACGGCCTCCCGCTCTGACCCGTAATAATTCACAAGCTGCTGTTTTAACTGCGTCTGGACTGGAAACTGGGTCAGAGAACCTGATTCAGCCTGAACAGAACCAGAACCAGACCCTGACCTGGAGGAAAACGCGCTGATCTGACGGGAACAAACCCAAACCAGAGACCGGAAACTGGAAAAATAAGAGTTTTCCACTGGAGCAGGTTTACCTGCCGAAGCTGGTAAATTAGAAAGATGTCTCACTCTTTTAAAAATCTCACATTTAAGAAACAAATCTATGGGCTTCCTTTAAAGTTACACAGTCAGAAATTAACAGCATTAATTTGGGTTACTTAGCCTGTCATAACGGGATAAAATTGGGGTTCATATTTCAGTCATTTTTTTAACCATGTCATTATTTCATTAGCATTTGTTACAGTTAGCAAGCTAATTATTTAGCTAGCAAGCTAAATATTTAGCTAGCAAGCTAAATATTTAGCTAACGAGCTAAACATTAAGCCTCAAACTGAATATTAAGCTAGCAAGCTAAATATTTAGATTCCAACTAAATATTTTATTTGCAAGCTAAATAGTTAGCCTTAAAGTGAATATTTAGCTTCAAAATACATATTTAGTTTGGAGCTAAATATTTGTTTTACAAACTAGTTATTTACGTTTATACTAAATGTTTACCTCAGAGCTAAATTTAGTAGATATGGAGATTTAATTTCTAAATATTTATCTAAAACTGTGACTTTTATAAATAAATGAATGGAATGAGGAAAAATATGACTTTGAAAAATAAAGCCCCATTTTCTTCTTTTAAGCTAAATAACCCAAATAATTCCTGTTTATTTTGTAACTCTGTAAAAGGCGTCCCATATGAATCCAGTAAAACTCCCAGAGTTTACATTGTGACATTAAAGTGACGGTTCATTGGATTGCTGAGGCGTAGTCAGTATCTTACCTCAGGATTGATCAGGAACAGTGTGGTGTCTGAAATCAGGTGTCCCTTCCTGACAGTCCAGGTCCTGCGCTAAGCTAACAAGTCCTTCCATCTAATTCCCATTTTTAATCATTAAATGATCCCAGAATAATCACCGGAAAACAAAATCAGCATCTTCGCATAAAGTCCACGTTTGTCAGATTTTCTATTTTGTTGCATCGTTTTCTGTTTCTTTGGCGACTGTGGGAATAAAGTTTTTAATATTTTTGTTGATTTGTGACGTCTCTCCATGAACTGTCGGAGCAGATGTCTACGGAGGACCGTCCCTGTCTCCATGGTAATGAGGGTTTTAATGTTCACTACAGAACACATCAAGTTGGAGACGTTTTCACTGGGAGTCGATGGAAAATGTTTGAAGTGATGAATCTGCTTCTGCATCTCCTCTCTGACTGACACTGGATCATTTATTGACCGGAGCAGCCGCAGCGGCTAACTGTCTGCTAACCGTCGGCTAACCAGCAACATGATGTAAATGTCTGTAAAAAAAAGAAATAAATCCCAACATCCTCCCCACAATGCAGGATCGCAAAGTGTTTTTTTTTTTTTAACAGAAAACTCAAACACTCAAACCTCAGCGTGAATGAGACCGGACCAGAACCAGAACCATATCTGTATGGCTCCCAGTACTGCATGTCAGGTTCTTTATGGCAACCATTCAGCTGTTAAACACCTGGGTGGACCTAGCCCCGCCTTCGAGGCGCCGCTCTGCCCCCACTCAGCTCCTCCAGACTAGCCAGCAGCAATTAGCAAACATTATCATCGAAGCTGCTGCTCAGAGCAACGCTGGTAAAAACATTAAAGGGTTAATAGAGGAGTCATGTTGGGATGACTTCCTGGAGGTGGAGCTTCAGAATGGGCAGGAGTTCTTAAAGAAACAGAGGCCCAATTTAAAGGAGTTAAATCAGTAAGTACATTTTTTTTAGTCATATTTCATATATTTAGCATTTTTATAACAACAGAATTTAAGAATTTAACATAGTCACTATATTTTGGTATAAATGGAAAACACAGAATACTGACCCTTTAAGGTTTTATTCCTGGTGGGATTCAGCATCATTTGGTCACATGGTCAGTAGATGGCGCTCTAACACCAAACCAGGAGACGTGATGAGTCACTGCACAAAATAGTAACTTGTTTTTATGGAGGGATGAAAACAGGAGATTAAAGAAAGAAATGCGTAAGATCTGCATGGTTGGATGGTTGGGTGTTGGATGGTTGGCTGCCAGCTGGGTGGAGGTTAAAGGGTGAACGGGGGGAGGTTGCCTGCATAGCAAAAACAAAGTGATGACAGAGGAAGAAAGGAGAGGAAAAGGCTGAATGGATTCAGCTGAGCTCTCAGCCAATCAGAGAGCCCGCCTCTGCTCCTTCAGCATCCTTGCTCTGTGATTGGCTGCTGGGAGCGGCGCTGCAGACACAGCAGGCTGAAGAAGAGGAGGACAGATGTTCTTCATCCCTCTCTCTGGGTTTATTTAACGCCATGGACCTGCAGCCCACCCGCCGCCGCTGCTGCTCGCCCCGCGGCATCATGGGAGCTGGAGTCCCGCGGGGCCACAGCTGATCAGCTGAGGATTGTGGGTCAGCAGAGTTGGAGATGTGAGGCGGTGGGCGGACGGCGCTGAAAACTCATCCGTCCTTTTCTCTCTGCAGCTTCCTGTCCGCCGCGGAGCAACGATGGGCTGCAGGCTGAGCCGCAAGGTGAGAGGATGGATGGATGGAGGGAGGGAGGGATGGATGGAGGGATGGATGGAGGGA
>NW_015115771.1:25333-43173 GCF_001443285.1 Poecilia latipinna
TCTGGCTTCACACATTTGAAATCTTAAGTGTCAGCTGTTTTAAACAGACATTTGATTAAGTACATTTGTTGATGCATAAAATGCATACATATAGAAAAACTTGCATACATAACATGTATGTATGTTAGCATGCACGAGAAATATGAGGTTGCCAGGGCCAAAATAAAAAGCTGGTAAAGCATAGAATCGAACTTGTTTACAGAACCTGAAGCTCAGTGCTGCCATCTGCTGTTAGTTCCGCTGCAGTGTTGCATCATGTTGTGTGCTCTGAATAAAACACAGCGCCCCTCGTGGACAGTATAGGAACTGCAGATTTTCAATTAAACGAAGTATATGTTTTTTCATGAATAATGATAATGCATTTAGCCCCCGGGCCGGACTAAATCGTTCGGCGGGCCGGTTCCGGCCCGCGGGCCGTACGTTTGACACCTCTGATTTATTCTATGAAATAAAATCTTTCATCCTGATCAAATCCAGCATTCCCACCAGCTCAGTCCGATCCGTTCCAACCTGATTCCAGCCTGTTTGTTTAGAAAGTCCGGTCCGGTTGGTGAGGTGTGAACGCTAATTGACCTCTGACCTCTGGTCCTCCAAAATGAACTCTGTTTCAGTTTCAAATGTGAACATCAAGCGGACCAGAGACCGCTCCAAAAGCAGGAAGTGGACTACAGGGCAGGGCATTCTGGGTAAATACAACCAAAGCTAACATGCTAGCCTAGCGCTAGCAGCAGAAATGTCTCCTGGTCTTCAGCCAAAGACTAGAGAGAAATCCTCCAACCGCTAAAATCCTCCATCTTGTTTCCATCTGGTGAAGAAGGAAGTTGCTCTCAGTGTCTTCAGAGGTTTTTGTGTCGTTTCCTTCAGTGGTTTTTGGAGCAGCGCCCCCACAGGCCAGGAGGGGGACAGGTTGGTTTGACTCAGAGCAGAGAGGAAGAGAACCACAGCAGCTGGAGGTGGAGCAGATGATGGAGTTCTGGTTCCAGTAGAACCGGGTCAACTGGACCATCAGAGGGGAACAGACTGAATCTGAGTCAAAGTGCAGCTGGTCTAGTTCTGGTCTCAGAGGTTCTTTGGTTCTATCTAAAACACGGTGGTGGTAGCATCAGGATGCAGACCTAGTCAAAGTCCAGACCTGACTGTAACTGAGAGTCCATGGGAAGGCTCAGACGTTCTCCATCCAGCCTGACGGAGCCGGAGATGATTAGTCGGCAAACTGGTTGCCTGGTAACTGAAACAATTACAACCAGACTGACTCTAAGAATGCAGATGCATGCCGCACTTTTTGGATGTTTCCTCGTAAAATGTTTCCGAAACCAAGATGTTGGGTTTTCCAGTTTTTAGTCATGATGCGTTCGCTGACCCTCTGGACGTTTTTAATGCTGACGCATCGAACCTGAAGCTTCTGCTTGTCTCTCTGTGCTGCGACTGAATGCATGAGAAGGACAACCGGCTGCTTCCAATGTCCTGCCGCACCAATCAGATTCTCCCTGAGTCCTGAGCAGGGCTGGTTTCCAAACTGAAGGATGAAACTGGAGTGAAACGCGTCAGATCATTTAAGTTTCATGCGTTTATTTCTCCGACACTCTGTGTGTGTTTGGTACAAAACGAAGACTGAGTCACCCTCCACTTCACAAAACACACAGACTACACAGATCACGGCTCAGCCTCCATTTTGCTGGGACTGATGTGAGTTAACGGGAGAATCCAGCAGACTCTGCCTGATGCTGAGTCTGTGGGTCAGAGGAGCCGTTTTCCTGAGCAGCTCTGCCGGTTGAACCCGTCGGCCCGCTGAGGTCCCGGTGTGGGCCAGCGCTCAGAGGGCGGGTTCTTGTGTAACGGCTGTTCTGATCTCTGCTTTATGCAACAGGACTTTCGCAGCAGACCCTCATCAGGAAACCAGAGGAAAAGTTTCCCAGAGCAGCAGATCCACCTGCGGCTGACTGAGCTTCTGGGTTTGGTTCTGTTCACACTTCTCAGTTGTCCTGCGTCTCTTTATCTCGGTTCTTCCGGCCCGTTCCTTCACGTCCGCTCAGCTCCCTCCCTCTGCCTGCCTGCTCTTCCCTCTCAGCTGAACCCGGTTCAGAAATCCGCTCCTCGTTTTCTCTCCGCTGGATTCTAACTCATGTCAGTCTGAACGGCCCAAACTGGATCGGTTCCATTTCCACATGTGGAACTAAACCCAGCTGTGACTCAAACGAGACTCTAAGGAGAAACTAAACTCTGGGCCGGCCCAATAATCAATTAATCAATTAATCACATGATACATTAGAACAAACTCAATAATTTCCATTTTCATGATTTATCGTTTTTCTCTTTCTGCCAAAAAACAAACCAGTTTTTTAAAGGATCATTTTGCTACAGAAACTTCATAATTCATTTTATATATTTTCTATATTTAAATTGTCTTTCAGTTCCAGTTTAAATGTTTATTAGAATTCATCATCCAGGAACATTTGTTATGGTGACTGGCCTAGTTAAAGCCCAAAGTCCAGTTCCCCTGACAGCAGCACTGAATGCTGGTTGGTTTCATCAGAGACCGCTGGGAGCCGAGCAGAAACACTGACTGGTTCTGATTCTGGTTCTGGTGGTTCTGCAGTGGTTAAACTGAAGCGGGTCGCCTTCCCTCCCCCTCATCACTTCCTGCTGAGTAGGAAAAGCGTTTGGAGAGTCGGAGCTTCACAAACAGCGAGGCGGACGGATCAGGCTGCGTTACTGTCAGAGTGCAGCGGAGCGCATCACTCTGCAGCTTTGTTTGGCTCACACTGTGTGTGTGTGTGTGTGTGTGTGTGTGTGTGTGTGGGCCCGGGGCCCTGCGCTGTCTGAACACTGCAGTCCGGGTCCCCCGCTTACGGCGGACTGAGTCCTGACCTACATGGAGCTGCATCTTGACTCCGAGCACCATCAGCCACCATCAGAGGAGCCGGCGGCGCCGACCGGCCCGCTGACAGGACGGAGACGCTGCAGCTCGACGCCGAACCTCCTGAATGCAGCCAAACCAGGAAACAGTTCCATTAAAACACTAAAAAAACCTGAGAAAATCTGTTAAAATGTGGATGAAAGGACCGTCTGCTGCAGGTGCTGGTTGTCATGGTAACTAGCATCAAATATGTGCATAAAGAAAACATCTGAAGCATTTTAAAATAGCATAAAATAAAGTTAGTTTATTGATTAATTCCAGGATAATACAGGAGTTTTGGGTTTGCCGTATTCTAGGTATTCCACAATAGTTGATAGTGACAACAAAGAATAATTGTCTTTATTCAAAAAATAAAAAATAATATGACACTATTTAAAAGATGTTTATTTTTATTAAAATAAAAACATTACAAATTACTTTTTTTATTTAAATGTCTAAATCTTACCAGGAAAAATCATATTATGTTTTCATAATTCATGACTAAAATGTCTGCAGTAATTGGGTGTTTAGCTGAGCTCAGGCAGCCCACATCATGACTCTTCCACCACCGTGCTCCAGATGACTTCCTGTCATTAGAATTTAATCAAAATTTTATTTTAAATTCTGAGATATTACCAGATTTATTTTCAGATGGAAATCAGCTGCTGCTCAGCTCGATCGGTTTCCTTTTTCCTCGTGTTCAGCTTATGCAAAATGTTTTTATGTTCTCAGATAAAAAGGTGTGTGAATCATCTTTATGTAACACAATGACAGCCAGGCATGCCAGGAAGCTGGAAGCGCCGCGGCTGGCCTTGTCCTGAAGCCTGAACTCCCACTCAGCCAGGCTCTGCTGCTTCAGACGTTAAAACCAACCTGCTGAAAATCTCACATCTATAAATATTTGATGGAGCCGCAGCTCAGGAGGCAACGCAGCAGAACCAGCTGGGCTCTTTGGCTCCCAGTGCTGATCTCAGCATCGAGTCCGACTCAGAACCGGATCCTGATTCGGACTTTTCTCCGTTTATCGGCTTCTGTGGAGCTGCTGGATGGTTTATTTCCAGGTTTCTGAGAAGGCTGAACATATTTCCTGCATTTTCAGGTGCAGGTACAAAAATGTGATGATAGTGAAAAGATCAATAATATTTGTCACTCATATCAGAAAATCATAGATTTATAACAGAGTGAAATATTTCAAGCCGTTATTTCTTGTCATTTTGATGATTATACATAGAATGAAAACATATCATAATACTGAAATTTCCAACATGGAAAGTCAGAAATATCAACCAGACTAGTTATAGTCTGAGATCTTTTATGGAGCCACTTGGCTCTGATCTTTAATCTAATCATTAATATATATTTTCCTATTTAAAATAAAATGATATCTGTTTGTCCAGTTCAGTTTATTCTGCCCTCCTGGTTCCCGTCCCTCAGGGTAAAACTCACGAACCGCCCCGCCACCGGCGCCGGGAGGAGCTGCACTTTGTGGACGAGTATGGCCAGCCAATCACAGTGCAGGTGGACAGCAAAAGTGGGCGTGGCCACAGGAGGCGGCGGTCCCACTGCGCCATCGAGTGCAGCATCCCATCAGAGAGGCACTGGGGGGCCCTGAGGGCCATGGGCCTGGTGGAGGGGGACGAGGGCCAGGCAGACGTCTACGGCGCCGGGTGGGTACCGAACACACAACCTTCTGCAGAATCTGAAACATCTGGCAACAAGTAACTGCAAAGTTTGTCTGTTAAAATTTCTCTGTTTGCCTCATTTCCTCAACCGTCCGTCATCTGGGCCTGGAATCTTTAAAGGCAGATTCTGTGTTTTCCATCTTATAGCACAACCAGGTAGCTATTTTAGCTTAAGTTGTTATAAATATGCTGTTTATATCAAACATGACTTAAAAGAAATTTTACTTCCTGATTTAACTCCTTTAGATTGGGCCTCTGTCACTTTAAAAGCTCCTGCTCTTTCTGAAGCTCCGCCTCCAGGAAGTCGTCCCAACATGGCTCCTCTGTTAACCCTTTAACGTTTTTTCCAGCGTCGCTCCATGCAGCAGCTCCTACAATGAGCTCAGCTGTTCCACCAGATGTTTGCTAATTGCTACTGGCTAGTCTGAAGGAGCAGAGTGGGGGAGGAGCTGCACCTCCCCCACTCATGCCTAGGTGGGCCAGGCCCACCTAGGCATGTAGCACAGCTGAATGGTTGCCATGATATCAAAACACTGCAGGTTTGTTTTTGTTTAATTACCATGAAAACATGATGGAAAGCTAAAGAAGGTTGATTCTACATGACACTGTCTCTTTAATAAAGTTTCAGCTCGTTGAAATAAGGAGTTTCAGCAGGGAAAAATATAAAACCTGCAGGATTCTCAGCCTTAAGCCACAAACACAATGCATAGCTCTCAGATGGAGCAAATCTGTAGCAAAAAAACAGCAAAACACGGTAAAAGTTCTGGTAAATGTGGCTGTTCATAAACATCCAGTAAGTGGGAAAAGGAGAGAAGTTGAAAAGACATGTTCTGGTTCTGGTTCTGCTGAAGGAGGCAGAGAAAATGTAAATGCATTAGATGCAGTTTGATTCATTTTTATAACGACGTCCAAACTTTAGGTAAAAAATTCAGGTGGATCGACTGGAAAAGACTGCAGTCATAAATATTAATGAGCTGCAGGAGGTTCTGTTGAGGTCAGTGCAGAACGGGTTCTGAAGATGCACACTTCAACACCTGACGCCCCAACATACCCAGGTGTTGTTCGCTCTGTGGAGGTCCACGCGTACTCAAGGTGGAATCAAAGAGTCGGACCTGTCCGCTCAAAGATCACCTTTTATGAGCACACACTCGGTAGTAAACACTCAAACAGTGTTCACACTGAGTCCATAAGGTTGAGAGTCAATGCTCCCAGTAACGACGACGCTATGCTCTGTCCCGCTGTGACAGGTGCAGAGGCTGCCCTGATGGAGAGAAGCGGGGCTAGGCAGGGAAGTAGCTAATTAAACTTGGTAATATCCATTAGGATTGTGGGAAATAAAGGAATTTATTTCCTTTATTTGCCTATATTGGTACCAGTTGCTTACAGTGGTGCCAGCTGCCTACCAATGTTGGCAATAACATTGGTAATTGGTACCGGTCTACTCAGTTAGTACCAATGTAGGGAACCGGTGCACCTGGCTATGGAATTCCAACTGTGCAGAGTCCTCACAGTACACCTCATCATTTTTCCATCCATGACTCCTTATGCCTGATGTGGCTGGCCTCTTCCTTTACACAGGAGCTACTACGGTCACATGACTGTGTCACCTGACCCATACCCGGCCAACAGCCACATGATGATGTCACCTGATGTCTATCCACCCAATGGCTACCTTCCCACAGCATCAAATGATCAACACCCCGGTAACAACTACCTGCCCAGCGTCTCCTACAGCTTGGACCACCTGGACAGACTGGACTACCAGGTGATTTTATGTTTTCTCGCTCTCAAATTTACTTAGGTATGATGATCCGTTCTGCCTTTCTGATCCGGATTATCTTCCAGGGTCCGGAGATGTTGCCCTACCAGAGGAACTCAGAGAGCTGTCTGATTGGCTGCTATAGCTCAGAAGAAGGGAAGCCGAAGAGTTTCCCCAGACAGGTACATGAGATACAAGTCTTCCATCAGTTCTGAAATATAATTACCTCCTCATTCTCAAACTGGGTCAGCATGGTTTCTGTGATGGAGATCTGTAAAGGTCAGTGGAACTGACCCAACATGTGTGTGCTTGTTGGGATCAGCACTTAACTCACTGATTTAAAGTTGGATTTTGACAATTTGCTGGTTTGAAAATTGCACAATTTTAAGGCAGCGTTCACAGCATCCCGTTTTATCTCATTTAATTCAACTCCAGTCCGTCTGCCTAGAAAGTCTGGTTTGGTTGAGGAAGTATGAATAGGTAGTTGAACCAATAGTCATCGAGGAAGTCTTAAAAGTTCAGTACATGCATTGATTATCTCCATCACCAACTCATCTCTTTTATTGCCTTTTTAGTCTGACTACCATCCTCCTTGGAGGCCTGACCGCCCTCTCAGCTACCTGCCCCTCAGCGAGCTTGACAGCGGGTTGGGATGTGGACCCGACAGCCCGCACCACAGGGTGGTGCTCTCAGAAGCTGAGACAGATGCCATGTCATCACTACCAGGCCACACCCCTTCCTCTCAAGGCTCCTCCTCATCCTCGGAGTCTCTGATCTCATCTGAACCCAGCGACTCCGGCTTTCACAGCGTCAGCACAGGCGAGCACAGACGGCTACACAAGATTCCTAGCAGCCACACTCACCGGCAGGCTCACCACTTCCGCTCAGGCCACTCTCCTCGAGAGCAGAGAGGACGCTGGGATTTGGAGTCCATCCCTGAGACGACGCCAATGACCCACTCTGGACCAGCACAGGCGTCCCGGTGCTCAGTGGGAAACAGCACGACCACAATGGTTCACTTCCACAGAGCGGAGAGAAGTCCCACGTTACCTCGCCACCATTCACCCCCATCGCCCTCCATCGGTAAGTGACGCTAACTAAAAAGCTAGCTGCACGAGTCCTAAAGTGCAAATCATAAGCATTAGTTCTGCTAACACTAGACAATTATGGCAACATGCTATTACCTAATGCTAAAGCGCAACCTTCTCAACACCCACAATGACATCATGTAGTTATGTCACTCTCCACGGGGTCAAATGTATTATTACTCACCTCCCTGTACTGTTTGCTCTTCAGGAAGTGATGCTTTGGAACAGACTTTTTCCTTATGATTTCAGTTTTGTAGATGCTGAGCTTTGCTAACTCTGCTGCTGATTTTGTCTAATTCACCACAGTCGGACATCAGCAGATTTAAACTATTTACTATAAAATTACAGCAATGCATTCTGGGTACAGAATAAATGTAATTTCCTGCACCTCATCATGGGTGGAGAATGTGAGCAATACCAATAAAAAGGCTCACAAAACAATTTATATATGTTTGCATGTACTTATGTACTTAAATAAGAGCATGAATATAAACATCTAACGTCTTCTTAACAGTCAAAAACCAAAACTTGTTGTTTATCGTGTGCAGGTAGTCGCACCGAGCCCTGCCAGCGGAGGGCGCTGTGGTTGGAGCAGCAACAGCAGGGTGGAGGCAGAAAGATGGAGGCTCCAGGGCGGAGTCGAACAATAACAGATTTGAGTGAAGGACAGCGACGCCGCAGGGCGAGTCATCCCAACATGACGGACCCAAACTCCCTTAGAAACACTCATCAGAACAGCCATCCGAGTCCGAGTAGTAGCGTGATGGGACCGAGGAGCAGGGCCAGTTATCCCAGTAACTGTCACCCCACTGGTCAGGTCAGCCTAGACAGAATCAGTCTGCTCAACCATCAAAGCTCAAACCGGAGCAGAGAGGAGGACTCCCTCTCCAAGAGTCCTGGATCTGCCTCTAGTGGAGTCAGTGGAGTCTCAGACTGGAGAGCATTTCAGACTCTTGGGAGTCACATGGAAAAGCCCAAAAGTTCCTGCGGTCCCTTTTACAGCACACTGGGGGCTCCAGAGCGAAGCCCACGATCTCCAACATCTCCCCGCTCCAGGCTATCCAATCAGAAGTCAGTTAGAAATCAGCTGCTCAGAGCCCGAGCTTACCGATTGGCCAGGGAGCGCAGTGAGGTCACAACAGACGAAGAAATGCGGGGAGATGGGTCAAGAGGAGGCGAGGATGAATGGGAGGATGGTCGGTGGGCAGGGAGATACTGGAGTCGAACGGAGAGGAGACGACACATGGCGTTGTCACGGCAACACCGAGAGAGGAGGGGAGGGGCGGAGGAGCATTTGGGTGGATGCCAGGGGGCAGCGGCGTCTCAGACGGTGCTGGAGCTGAGCCACCTGAAGCAGAACCGGCTGAGGAACAGCAAGCTGCTTGATGATTGGACAACAGTGGAGGAGCTGCTGACGCATGGGACGCGAGTGGAGAGTGACAGTCAGCTGTGTCCCAGTCCGCTGCTGTCAGTCACCACCGTCTGATCCTCTGTTAGCTCAGAGTGAAACCTCACTAAGGTCCAGATTCATGAAGGGTCCAGCTAATGTGCTCCAGAACATTGATCCAGGCTGATCCAGTCTAAACTGTCCAGCTTGGTAGGTCTGAACTTATAAAAGGCTAATCTAGAAGTTAATTAGCCAAAAATCCTGATTTATAACCAAATCTGTCAGAGAATGCCATTCCAAAGAACCACTTTCTAGTCGTCAACACAAAGTTTCACCTGGTTTATGTCCGTCCCCCAAAAACCTTGCTCAACTCAGAATATCTTTCTGAGCAGCTAGCTGGCAGGTGTTAAGCCCAAATGTTTACCGGTGTTCACTGACAGCTGGTCAGACTTTATGCATCTGGCCTCTGGAGGTCTATATGAAGATGAACCTGAGCAATAACTTCCACATTTCAGGAAAAACTGCCTTCCGGCTGCAACTTTTTTGAGTCTGGATCTCAGTGATGTCAGAACTGAAGGGCACACTGTTGCGACCGTGGATCAGAATCTGGAGGTCTGATCTTAAGTTCAGAAATACTAAAATACTCAAAGCTACAACTGGAATCAGTGGAAAAGATGGAAAAAAATGTGTCACCAGCTCTGCAGAACAACTCGACTTGAGTTTAAACAAACAGCAACGTCTGAGAGCGGCCAGAGAAACCAGCTGGTTTGCATGAGTCAAAGGCCTCTGAAGAGATTCACAACTCTGCTGAGAATCTTTGCACAGCAGACCGCCTGTGACTCTCATCAAATATCACATGAGTGGTATTTCCTGGTGAAAAGTGACTCCATCTCATCTTTGGGTAAACTGGCTCAACTCATGTGCCATAAATATCAGAGTTGACTCTCTATCATCTCCCACATTACAGGACTGCTGGGAGTCTGAATGCACCTTGGAGGACTTCTGCACCTTTCTCATCAAACAGCCTCCACATCCTCTGAGAGGCTGATTCACCACAGAGTTTTAAATCATCACTGTTACTGGTTTATTTCTGACTTTTCTGTTTTCAGGTTCTTCTCTCTCAAACAGAGCAGATGTGCAAATATATGAGGCGTTACCAGGAGATTTCCTATGTCTTCACAGTATTTTCCACAACAAGGCTCTCCAGTGTTACAGGCTTGTCATTGGTCTGTTAATCCCCAGGTCAGTAGAACTTATGTTGATCATCTAATGATGGTTTTCATAATCTCTGAAGTGAAAGCATCAAACAGACATTGGATCTATCAGAAGCTAAGATTTGCCGTTCGTTAACTGCATTTGTCAACCTTTGAACAACTAGTCATCAAACACAGTCCAGAGTTCAAATGTGTTTTGTTTTCATTCCCTGTAGAAATTAATTACAATTTTCTGTTTGCTCCATGAAATGCCAGAAATTCAAAAGATAATCATCAGCAAACATGATAATGTCTACAGTTCTTGACTTGAAAAGTTCAGTGCACAGATGGAGCGATGGAAGGGACATGACACTGCTTCTGTTGAAATCTCAATGCATCATTTGAGTAGCAGCAGATCAGATGGATGACAGAGTTGGAAGGTTGGACACATTGATGGTCCCGTGCCAGTAGTTACCCCCTGTAGACGGGACAGAACACATGCCCTGTGTAGATGCACAAAGTCCTGGTGAAACTCTGTCCAATGGTGAGGTCATGGAATGGGTGGGACATGAGGACACTGAGGTAGTGCCGTGATGTTAGCCCTCCCCACTGAGTCACTACGGCCAGTGATCACCTAAAGTCAGCGAAGTACCTTAAGGCTCCCACATATTTCACCCGAAGTGCTGAAATCAACTCTCAGTGATGTAGTAACTTGATGAAAATGGCATCAACTTGTTTGCTGGAGAGCAGCCATCTCCCTTTGTTGGCACCAGGCCCACTGCTGCAAAATGGCTCTGTGAAATGTGTTGTGATTGGTCAGAAGTTTGTTTTTAAATTTTATGTAGAAATGTGCTCAGATAGCAATGTTGACATTTCTCTTCAACTTGTCCGCTTCCTCTATCTGGGTTTTCGCAGGCAATAAGATTACTTTTGATGAACGTTTATCAGACGTGGTGAGGAATTACGTACATTTGTACAATTCTTCGCTAAATAGCTACAAAGAGTCAAATGGCTATAAACGTCTGGTAGAAAGGCTGTCTGAAAAAAGGTTTGGCACTTACTCCAGGACCACTGCGTTAAAGCAAAATGGAGGATGCAGAGAAGGAGTGGTGAGCCTGGCAAGAAGAAAGTCATGCCCAAATGCTACTGGGTTGTGACGTTTACTGAAGGGAGAGAGGTCTCCCCAGGTAGTCTGTGACGTGATTGAAAGAGAATACAAATGTCCCACAACCATGCGATCACTTGTCAACTGTTTGGCTTTGGATGAAATATGGGACAGCAGTGGCAAACCGAGGCACCGGGAGAAACACCAGTGTGTTTGTCAGACTCAGTCAACGGTCCTCTAAACTACCATGGTCTCCCATCTGATGGTTACCTGTGGTAAAACAGACCTGAGATTCACCACAGAACATAAAAAACACCATTTAACAGCTCAAGCTGTGGCTGCC
The DNA here is from genome assembly GCF_001443285.1 of Poecilia latipinna. Lineage (NCBI taxonomy): Eukaryota > Metazoa > Chordata > Actinopteri > Cyprinodontiformes > Poeciliidae > Poecilia > Poecilia latipinna. Next base: position 36,787 of record NW_015115771.1, read on the forward strand.
ATTATCAAGCCTGCACAGGGTGTTGAATCAGCAACCCAGCTGATACCTGTCATGGTGCTAGATGTCATTAGATTCCTGGAAAGAGTCCAGTCCCTGTCTCCAGATGCCACAGGGTTCTGTGATGCTTGACACAACGGTCCTCCCTTGGTGTGTCATGTCTTTGGAGAGTGGGACCTTCTTGATGTGTTCCAGATGGACACTAATTTTGGGCCACTGCGACTTTTGTACATTCAACACTCTGGGTGGGTACTGGAGCCCATAAACATCACCTCTGAGTCTGCTGACCTTCTCTCACTGCTCCTGATGACTGTTGGATGCTGAGGTTACTCCCTAATAACACTGTTCTACTGTTTGTGATGTCGACTCCACTGCCCCCTGGTGGCGGTGATAGATACAGTAACTCCTTGAAAACCAAACCATAGTTATATCCATTGTTGGCTATGAAACCAGTTTGGATTAACCATTTTTGGTGCTCCACCCGTTTGGCCAGTGAGCACATTTTATTCATCTTAGTGACTCATTTAAAGACAATGTTTACTGTTGAGAACACTCTTGTTTACAAGAAGAGTAGAAACCTTAAAAAAAGCTCCACTAAATGCACTTGTTTAAAGGATCCTCAGCTTCTTGGAAGCAAATGCAAAGAAGTGAAGACTGCATGAATACTTCACACTTTGTTGGAGCTCTATTTGTGTTCGTTCCACTTCCCAACGTTCATGAAATCACTTCGCTGAAGTGGTGACAGCACACAATCAGAAGTCTGTTCACATCACCACTTAGTTTTAAATTAGATGTCAGCAGCAGATTCAAGCAAACTGTGGCACTTTTCATCCTTTAACTGACAAATTGAGCCTCTTATCCACCCTGTCAGAGTATCAGTGATGACATTCAGGTAGTTTTAGATCTGAGAGTGGATCAGTCAGGGGTGGAGGAGAACCGGAGCATCTCATTACTGTGAATGGAAAATACTGATGTTTGTTTCATCTGCTCTGAAGGGCTGCTGGAAGCCCACACGACTACAGAAGATGTTTGCAGAGAGATCTCTGTCAGGGTTCAATGTTATGATGTAACTGTTCAATGCAATTTGTTAAATATGAGCAAATGTCTATTTATTTTCATATTTTAAAGACTGGGTTTATGAAATCTGAGATTCATTGTCTAAAAGTTGTAAACAATAATAGATGTCAGGGTTTGTTTTTCTAATCTGTGTGTGTTGGTGTGTATGCTATTGCAAGAAGGAGAGTACAAAGTTTGATACTGTCTGTAGTGTTTAGCCAAAGATATTGTGTAAATCTGATATCTGGACAATCTAGAAGAACTGTCGCTGTATGATGTAAGAGTATATTTTATAATCATATTAGTTTTATATATTTTATGCTTTATTTTGCCTTCTGCTGGTCTGTACATAGATGCTAGCATAAACCACATTAGCACTGCTCCTAATTAGGAAACATGTCAACGACCCACTGAAGTGTCACAAGTCCTTTGGGATTTTCTCAGACCTTAAATCATGTTACGTTTAACCATGTCATGAAGCACAGATAGTTGCATCCATCCATGTCAGGGACCAGCAAACAGTAGAGAGGAAAAGGAAACTGTCTACAGTGGGACAGACTACCGGCCTCAAAATGAGGGGTCACAGTGGGGCCCAACTGGACCAGTGGGGACTTTGCCTGAGAAACCCAGGGAGGGACCCAAAACAACTGATTCTTTCACTAACCAGATCTATCATTCGTCCAAACAGACGAGATCATTTCCAAGCTGCCTATAGGGTTCAGAAATCACCGATCAGGCTGGCCTAATCACACAGGTGAGCGCACTAGAGCTGTGTTCGTTCAGAAATCAAGCTGGGATTGGCTGACCAAAGGATCAGTAGAGAGCATTACGCTTACGTTTGTCAGGCATCTCTAGTTTTAAAGGAGAAACACACTGGTTGTGTGTGTCACCTTATCAGTTTGGGTCTAGATGAAGCTTCGTTGTCTCTGAAGGAACGACCTTCGCCTGACGTCCACTGACCAGTTTGATCTCAGCACTTCACTGTAACCTGCCCTTTGTCTGTGAACTGGAAAGAAACGATGTGTGACGCAGCATCCTGTGGCGGTCCTGGTGAGAGTTTGCCTTAAATTTGTCGGACATCTTTGTTTTGATCTCACAGGTCGTTCCTAAATCACATCTACCAGATCCCAGCTAGCCCTAAAAGAAGTCAACTCTACATGTTGACTACAACCTTCAAACTCACACACGCTTCTACGCAGCTCTAGTGCCCCAAAAATATAATTAGACCCTTTTTAAGACTAAATGGCTAACTTATGACATGGACAACAAAAGAAAGAAAATGGCTGAGGGCCCCCTCTTATTTACAGACATTTCTCACACTGTCCCAAAGTTGGAAAAATCAGTTGAAATCTCATCCAAACTTAGAATTTGTTTCAATTCCAAAATCCAATATGGTTGCCTGGCATGTAAACAGCTTGACAGCTGCAAAAATAGCTATTTACTTGGACTTTGATCAGTAGTAGTGATAACATTTTAACATTTTAACCTGATGCACCTGCGGTCCCTCCTCTACTGGTAGACAGTGTGTGTACGAAAACAATGGACAGACATGCATTATAATCTTACATTGTTAACAGCATGATAGTTAGCATGCTAGTTAGCATGTTCGTTAGCATGGTCACCAAGCACAGTAATGAGGAAGTCTTGCAAGTTTTTTTAATTTGCAACTAAAACATATTTAGGTTGGGCTTGATGTAATTCATAGAGCCTGAGGTCCAAAAACTCCTGCTACACCAAAGAGATTCTGAAAAAGGGAAATGTTTGTATTTTGTTATATAAATGTGATTGTCTGTTTAATTTCAGATAGTGCCAACTTCACCAATGTGTTTTAAGTAGCTATGGTTTATATATTGTGCTTAACTTAGCTTAACTCCGCTTAGTTTAGTTTTGCTTTGCTTTCCTTAGCTTAGCATGAAAGCTTGCTGGAGTACAACCAGCCCAAATCTGAAACACCTTCGTCTTTTACATTTATCTTCAAGTTTTCTTTATAAGTAAATTTATAAATTCAAAAGTTTTTAGACCATTAAAAAAGTTAATTGTTCTTCTGGTCCTGGCTGTTGGTTTAGTTCTGGTTCTGGTCCACTCTGATAAACTTCACCTACCTGCACCGAAGCTTCCCGCGCTCATTCCGCCTGCACGTCATCAGGAAGGCCGTTTGTTATTGATGAAAAATGGCGGCTGCCGTGACTCATCCGGCTTTCTGTTCTTGGGTTTGTGATTTCCGTGTACCTCACTGTGAAGCTGAACCGTGACGTTCGTGACCTCAGTTTTGGAAAGCTGGTTGGAGAAGTTTGAAGGAAATGGCATCACAGAAGACTGTGAAGTCAAACTGCTTACTGTGAGTCTGGATTCTGTCGAAATTCAGCATCTCAATAAAGTTTTATAATGAACTTTCAGTCTCATTGACTTTTTAAAACCTTTTTCAGTGAATTTTTGTACATTATTATAAATAAATAAACAACGTAATTCCTTTTTAATAAGACAATACACATTTTAATGCCTAAAATGCTGATGTAAATAAATACGTGTCTGGTTTATTTCTGTGTTGAAGCAGTTTGCATCAGAGGGTCGCCATGGCAACGGTGACTGACGTGTCATACCTCCGCGGTTCTGCTGTGATCTGTGACCGTTGCCATGACAACGAGCGTTTGCGAGGCAGCCAGTCTCGCAGCTCATGGCCTTGTCACCATGGAAATGCGTTTCCGAGCCGCTTATTTACAGAAAATAGCCTTCATCAGAACATCAGAACCAGCCGGACCGGACCGAGCCCTCCGGACCCCGCAGACAGCCCACAGTAGGGGAAACCTGGACCGAACCGGATTGGTGAGGTTCCTGCACACCACAGACCTGAGGAATGTCAATACAGCAAAACCAGCTGGAGCAGGGCGCCCTCTGCTGGTCAGAGGCTGGGATTACAGCCGCGGCCGTTCCAACAGGGAAGTTAATTTACAGAAAAAATCTTATTGAGAGTGAAATGAGGATTAATGTGAGACAGTTTTGCTCATCAGAAACTACGGAAGTCGCTTTCCACCACGAAAGAAAAAAAAAAGCCCAACAGGAAGTCATCAGATTAGGTTTTTGTGACTTTATGTCTCACAATTATGAATTATGACTGACAAAGTTGAAATTATAATGTAGTATCTCAGAATTATGACTTTTATTCTCAAAATTATGACTTATGTTGTAAATTTGCCTTTACCATACAGTCTCATTATTTCTCTGCATGCTGCACTTACCTTTAACTTGCTGTTGTGAGGTAATTATCGGTGGTAAATTTTTAATTGAGTTAATTGCAGGGTCTCTAATTAGCAAATTCCCTTTTTAATCAAAAACCACATAGGCTATTGAAACATTAAGAAACATTTTCAATCCAAAGACCCTTTTTGCTGCTAATTATTGAATAAATAGAAATATCCAACAAATATATTTTTATTTTTAATCTGTACTTCAGGTTCTTTAACCCTCAGATTGCAGCAAAGTGTTTTTATCCGTTCATCTTTCCAGAGTTTCTCTGACCATTTCTGGAGCTTCGGCCTGTGGACGCTGGCATTAGCATTAGCTGCTACGTGTTTAGCATTGAGATGCTGTTTTAACACAACTTAAACACAACAATAGTCTTTTCCAGCATCCAATCAGATCGTTTAGAAGCAGAAATCAGCCATCAGGAGAGAAGCAGCCTCGTCCTCGATTGATGCTAGCGGATGTAGCTAACAGATTTATGGCCGTACCAGAAACACAAGCGGGTTGCAGCTCGGAACAAGATATGTTAAAAGAAGAAACAAAATAAAATAATAAATTGCATTAATAATTGTAACATGTTAAAGTCTATGTGATTAATAGAATATAACACGTTCAGGCCACAGACCTAGAGTCAACAGAATAGAAATCTTATTTAAAGTTAGTTGTTTGTTTTGTTTTTTTTTTTTGTTTTTTTTTGTTTGTTTTTTTGCACACAAAGTAAAAAGAGAAACAACAAAACACAAATTCAATAATTGAACGTTTTATTCCATAAAAACATATTTGGATATATCTTTTTAAATCAGAACTCGTTAAATATTCTCCACAGGAAGGGGCGTCTGTCTTACCGCTCCCTGACAAACGGAGACATGAAACTTTGTTCCTCCTTTAAAAGACAAATTCTTTTCAGGCGACAAAAAAAGTTCATCGTTTGTTTTCAGCTAAATCCAACCAGACAAACTTCTCTGAAACTAAATAAACTCTCTATAGCTGTCCGAAGGTACCTACCGCCCCCTAGAGGCTGGCTGTGGCACACGTTGTTGCAATGCTATATAAACCAGAAGTTTCCATCTCAAGCAGGGTGGAGCCTGAATAAAATGTCTCCACCTAATAACTACATCACCCAGCATCAGTGTAACTACGTTATATCGTTGTTACTTTATATTCAGCCTCTAAAAGAAAATAAATTATTTTTAAACTTCCTCTTGACCAAAAATGCTTTTTGCTGCCATTACAAACCATAAACTGAGGCAAAACCAGCTGCAGCAGGAAAATCATCTGAAACACAAACTAACAGAAAGACGACTGTAACTAAATATTCAAGGCAAACCGGTGATAAATCTGGACACAAAAGACAATAAATATGTTTACTTTCCCTTCTTTGTGGTTTTTCAGATTGTCAGTAAAAAGATCTGGACATTTTCTTGACATGTAGAAAAATTCTCCCCCATATGACCTGAAATATCGATAAACTGAAAATAATTAGAATTAACGGAAAATTCACTTTAATCTATTCAAAGTCCCAGAGAGCAGGAAGATAAAAGTCTCACTCAGCGCTGAAACTCTGCCCTCTGCTGACCTCAATGTGGAACTGCATGCGGACAGAAATAATTGCTTCGGTATCCATCCATCCATCCATCTTCTTCCGCTTCATCTGGGATCGGGTCGTGGGGTCAGCAGCCTAAGTAAGGACTTCCCTCTCCCCAGCCACTTCTTCCAGCTCCTCCAGGAACCCCAAGCCGTTCCCAGGTCAGCAGAGAGACATCGTCCCTCCAGTGTGTCCTGGGTCTTCCCCTCCTCCCGGTGGGACCTGAACTCCTCACCAGGGAGGTGTCCAGGAGGCATCCTTGCCAGATGCCTGAGCCTCAACTGGCTCCTCTCGACGTGGAGGAGCAGCGGCTCTACTCTGAGTCCCTCCTGGATGACCGAGCTTCTCTCTCTAAGGGAGAGCCCAGCCACCCTGCGGAGGAAACCCATTTCGGTTGCTTGTATCCGGGATCTCGTTCTTTCGGTCATGACCATAGATGAGGGTGGGAACGAAGATCAACCGGTAAATCGAGAGCTTCGCTTTTTGACTCAGCTCTCTCTTCACTATGA
>NW_015115771.1:46043-57711 GCF_001443285.1 Poecilia latipinna
AGGGCCTCTTCCCGGGGTAAGTGCCCGGAACACCTCACCAGGGAGGCGTCCAGGAGGCATCCTGACCAGATGCCCGAGCCACCTCAACTGGCTCCTCTCGACGTGGAGGAGCAGTGGCTCTAGTCTGAATCCCTCCCGGATGACCGAGCTTCTCACCCTATCTCTAAGGGAGAGCCCAGCCACCCTGCGGAGGAAATGCATTTCGGTCGCTTGTATCCGTGATCTCGTTCTTTCGGTCATGACCCAAAGCTCATGACCATAGATGAGGGTGGGAACGTAGATCAACCAGTAAATCGAGAGCTTTGCTTTTTGACTCAGCTCTCTCTTCACCACGACGGACCGGTACAGCGCCCGCTTCACGGCAGACGCTGCGCCAATCCGCCTGTCGATCTCCCGCTCCTTTCTTCCTTCATTCGTGAACAAGATCCCCAGATACTTAAACTCCTCCACTTGGGGCAGGATGACCCCCCTGACCCGGAGAAGGCAGTCTACCCTTTTCCAGCTCAAGACCATGGCCTTGGATTTGGAGGCACTGAGCCTCATCCCGGCTGCTTCACACTCAGCCGTGAACCGCTCCACAGCGAGAGCTGCAGATCACGACCTGATGAAGCCAATAGGACCACAACATCCCCAAAAAGCAGAGATGCGATCCTAAGGCCACCAAAACGGATCCCCTCAACACCTCGGCTGGTCAGAGATTCTGTCCATGAAAGTAATGAACAGAATTGGTGACAAAGGGCAGCCTTGGCGGAGTCCAACTCTCACCGGAAACGAGCCCGACTTACTGCCGGCAATGCGGACTGTTGCTTCAGTAACTATAGTTATATCTATTTTGAAAACTTTTCTGATACTTTAACATGTTTTTGATTAAAAATGTGCCACTGAAATACGGAGCTTTATGGATGTGGTTCCGCCTTATGGAGTCATAATACTGCTGTGTTATGATTTATGGAGTAAACATTTAAATTCATTCATATGAATGAATGATGCTGTGAACTTTCTCCCTCCTTTAATCCTTTGTTCACCAATCAGCCGTCAGATTGTCATATTAGCTGCTGATGCAAATCAATCCTCACGTCTATTTCTGTCTAACATCCAGTCATCATTCGGGGTCTCCGTGGCAACTGCAGCCAGGCATCTGCCTGAAGGCTGGGGATCCTACAGGGGGCGCCGCCGCCGTCGCCCAGCAGCCATTGAACTGTTTTCAGTCAGATCAGAGTCAGGTGGTCTGACTGAAAGCTGAAGTGAAACGCTGAGGTTTCAGGTCGTTTCCCAGAAGAAGAAACTGCGGCGTTGCTTCTGTCAGCAGCAGTCAAACCGTCCTCCATGTTGGGTCTAAATCAGGGCGGCGACTCAGATCACATTTCATTTCCATCCAAAACCAAAAACTGTTCCCACTTTATTGCTTTTTCTACTTGATGTGCAAAATAAAGTTCAGGAGTCTCTGCTTCCTGCTGTGCGCCGCCTCAGCTATCGCCGTCGCTCTCCTGCAGTTTGTGTTTGACCAGGAAGTCCCTGATGGTCACATGGTCATCTGGCCCCGCCCCCTCCAGCTGCTGCAGATGCTCCTCCCACCGCTGCTTGTCTCTTCCTGTTTGCCACGACAGACGGATCACCACCTGCAGCAGCGGCAGCGCCAAAGACTGCAGCGCCGCGTCCGGATGTAAGGGGAGGAGCTTGTCCTGCAGAGGGAGGGGCTTGTCCTGCGGCTCAGGGGGCAGGAGCATGCGTAGGGCGAGGTCGCAGTGCTCCAGAGCCTCCTCCAACTGCTCCACCTCCTGGAAACAACAAGCCAGCCCCACCTGGGTGAAGAACCAATGGGAGGAGGCTGGAGGCGGGGCCTGTGTCTCATCGTCATGGTAACTGGCCCAGCCCAGCTTGTGTTGGAGTCTCTTGGCGTTGAGTAGCGGACCTAAAGCCTCCTGGAAACGTTCGGCTCTGAACAAGAAGAAAAGCAGATAGTTAACCTGAAAAACCTGGAAAAGTCTGGAAAAACCTGGAGAACCAGGATCCAGATTCTGATTTAGTTTCGCCCAGATTAATTTTATTGCTTGAATTTTCCTGCAGGTTCATCATGAGTAGTTCTCAGCTGCTGTGAGCTTTAAGGAGTCCACCGCTAGCTGAACATGTTGGCATCAATATACTGGATTTTCTTATGAACCTAAAACTGTTAAAGAAATCACATTTATGACAAAACTGTTTATCTTTGTCATATTTTCACCTACGGAGGCCGTCAGGTTTTATTTGCCCAGGTTACTAATATTCTATAAATAAAACATTGGTTTTATTTAAAGACCCCAGACTAGCTAACACCATTAGCAGGAGCTAACACCTGAACGATACTTGATACGTAGAAATTCCTGTTCTGGCTGGACGGTGCTAGCTTCACAGCACCTAGCATATATCATCTACCCAAGATGCATTGCAGGATAAAGATGGCAACATCTTATTGACAATATTTTTATTTAATTTGTCAAATTAAGCAGCCTGCAGTATTCTTACTGTGTGTTTTCCTCAGATAAAGTCTGTTGTTCCAAGCAGTGGTGCATCATGGGAGCTGAAGCAGCGTTCTCACCTGATGAGTAGCTGGCCGGCCTGCAGGTCGCTCAGGTAGAAGAACTGCCGCACACTCGGCGCCCCCCGCAGGACGGGCAGCGAACACAGGTGAGAGAGGTACTGCTCAAACGCCCGGCTCCGCTTAGCGATGGTTTCCGCCGTGAAGTTCCTGCGCAGCTTCTTTCCTGCGAACGTTAAGAGACGTCAGAGCTCAAACCCGAACCGCTTCCTGCAGCAGGACGATGCGGCGCCTTACGGGGGAACGAGACGCGCTCCATCTGGTTGCCGTAGTTACGCCTCAGAGTGGCGTGAAGCCGCTGGAAGTCGGAGTAGCGGCGGGTGATGACAGCAGGCATCTTGTCGCTGCCTCCGGACTGGATGACATGGATGGCGTAGAGCTGCAGGACAGTACCGGCTCAGTCGGGTCGGGGTGGCGATATGTTGTGTGATGCATCGGGTCGGGTCGGTGCTCAGAGGAAGAACTCACCACGTACTTGGCGGCGCCGTCCTGAACCACGCTGGCGTCGGTCACCTCAAACAGCAGCCCGTCTGCCGGCCGCCTCACGCCGTGGCCAGGACTCGACCCGCCGAGTCCGCGGAGGGTCCGCCAGCCGTCCTGGAGCTGCCGGGTCAGCAGGGCGGAGGGGGCGGGGCCGCCGGGGCACACGCCCACCGGACTGGCGTCTGTGAGAAACAACAGACAGGAAATGAGACGCTCGGACCGCCGCCTAATCCAACCAGGACCGTCGGTTCTCAGAAAACGGCCCGACGTGTCGGCGACCTGTGCTGCTCAGTCCGTCCTCCAGCGACTCGCCCAGGAAGTCCGAGTCGCTGTCCATCGCCTCGCTGCCGTCCTCGCCGCCAAGCTCTCCGTCGTCGAAGCACAGCGTTCCCCGGAGACGCTCCGTCACACACTCCTCCTCCTCCAGCTCCGCCTCCCACCGCTCCTCGCTGAAGCCCCGCCCCTCGCCCTCCGGGCCGCCGTCCTCCTGGTCCGGGTCGGCGCCCGGGCCGGTCTTGAACAGAGAGCGCTTCAGGCGGTCCAGAAACCGTGCCGCCATGACGCCGCCTGGCAGGAACCAGAAGTTTGACCCATCAGTTTACAGCAACATCTTAGGTCTGACCTTTGACCTAAAATGTCACTGATGAACTTTTAGGTCCCAGAATCTCCTAAACTTTATGACAAACTTTTTACATTTGAAATCGCTCTGTCTCTGTTTGAATTCCATCTTTATATGATAAAATTTCTCCAAATTCTTTACATAGAATTCTTTTTATAGAAACTGCGATTGCAAAAAGTATTATAGCACATTAAGTACACCAAGCATATTCCTCACATGATTAGCCTTAAGTAAGTACAGAGTTAGGCTAAGCTAAGCTAACACTGCAGTCAAGGCAGCGATATTGCGAGAGCGATAAATTGGTGATATAGTTTTATTTTATGCACGTTTTGACCTTAAAACCTGCTGGTGGAATTCAGAACAGCAGTTTTTAGGATTTTAGGTCTGGCAAAGCGAACTTTCCCATCCAAAGTTGGGTCTGTGCCTTACCAGAGGTACAAGCCTCTCTGGTTCATGCGCAAAATTCACATTTTCTTCATTTTCCTTTTTGCAACATTTTAAAAGCTAGCTTAAGATTTGCACAACAATTGGATGGAGACAGCTTCAAGCTAAATATTCAGTTAGCAAGTTAAATATTTAGCTTCTGACTATTTAGCCAACTACTGCTAACTAAATAGTCAGCTTGCTAACTAAATATGTAGTTAGGCAGCTAAATAGTTAGCCAGGTTATCTAGTAACTAGTTACCCTGAGAGCGCCCTCCACAGGAAGTCAGAAGAACAGCAGCTCTCAGTGTGATTGCTGCTATCCTGAACACATCCTGAGTTTTTAAAGAGGTTTTGGTAAAAGAATGTTCCTCATTCAGTTTATCTGAGGTTGAACTGAGTTCAGATAATTTATTTCCAGGTTGAAGGTCGCAGGGAAACGGTTTGTTTCCATTGCAGCTCTGCAGAAACTGCAAGCCGCAGCAGCGATGGCTGCCGGCCGACCTGGCTCCAGTTACAGGACCAGCAGCTCCTCCAAATGGAAATCATGTCACTGATTAATAATGCAGAGATCCGTGAAGCCGGCCTGCAGGAGGCGGCGGCCTGCAGACTTCCTCCAGATCATTTCCTCCCCAATGGCTGCAGCGCGAATCAGGACTGAAGCAGCTGATAAAACAGGAGCTGCTGACCATCAACTCTGCATTTCAGACCCAAACACAGGCCAATCAGACTGGATGATGCCATCTTTAGCTCCAGTCTGATGTTCACTTTCACAGTTTTCCTTTAGCTCTGACCTGCTGGTTCTGATTCTGAACAATAAATAGTTTTTCAAAGAAATAAAACTCCTCCAGGATCTGCGGAATACAACAGGAAGTAAAAGATTATCCACGTTTATACATCAAAGTCCAAACTGAGGTGTTTACTGGTGGGACCTTCAGCTGGCTAATTAAATACTTAGTTTGGAGCTAAATATTTAGCTTGCTAACTAAATATTCAGTATTTAATTTAAAACTTTTTAAATTGAATTTATAAATAAATGACGCATGAAAGAAACTGACAAGAAAAAAAACATGTTAGTAGGAAAGAGAGCTCCTGATGAGATGAAGAATCGCCAGCCTTCCTGTTAGTTTTCAGCGTTGTTCTCTCCTGTTGACAGAAAAATGTCTCCAAACTTTCTGGTTCAGGTGTTTCTGCTTCTACGTCAATATTTTAATCCTACAGCTTAAAATACTGAAATGTAACACATCAATAATAGGGAGATTATTAATGAAATGTTAGATAAGTTTGAAAGTCGCCATTTGTAAAGTTACACAGTCAAAAACTAACAATAATAATCTGTGTTATTTAGTCAAAAGAGAAAAAAAAATTCTCCATTTTTTTCATTCATTCATAAATGTCATAATTTCACACTATTTAAGTTAAGTAAATATTTATCTTGGAGCTAGTTACCTTGAAAACCTAATATTTAGTTAGAAACTAAATATTCTGCTTGCTAATTAAATACTTCAGTATCTAGTTTGCTTGCTAACTGAATATTTAGTTTAAGCTTTATATTTATATTTTATTTACAAATGAATGAATGAACATGGTGAAAATATGACACTGAAAAATGAACCCACATTTTTTAAAATAAATAACTCAAATTATTGTCCTTCCTTCCCCACCAGGTCGTCACTGTAAATAATAATTTGTTCTTACTCACCTGTTTGAATCAAAAGTCAATAAAACAAGTAAATAAAAATAAATTGAGTGTTTAATCTGTATCTTACACCGTGTTTTCTATGCCAATTAGGTTAAATGAAAACAAACTACGTCAAAATTAGTTGGTTTTATTGTTAAATGTTTGACATTAAAACGTGTAAAAGCTTGTAGTCTTGCAATAAGGAAATTATTTTTCAGCTAAAACTGTCCAGAAATGAGAAGTTAAAAGCACCGAATGTCCGTGAAGGCATCATTGTGATGACTAACAGGTAGTTATCGATCACCAATAACTTAACGTAAACATATTTAAAGTGTTAAAGGAGCATTTATTGATCACTAACCAGAACTTTGTGTTAAGCTCCGCTAACTGACCCAAACCTCCGAACCTCCCGGACCAGAACCGGTTATCCTCCTCTCGGTCTCAGTTGTTTTGAAGTTAACCTCCAGGCTGCGCGGAGTTAGCAGCGGAGCTAACAAGTTTCCGCTGCTCCTCCTCTCAAAGTTGCTCCAAAGCCTCCGACCTCCGGACACTCACCCTGGACTGGACCGGGACTCGCTGTCCGCTCCGCTTAGTCCATGTCGGCCCGGTTCACCTGAAGCCCGAGGTTCCTATCATGATCTCCAAGGTGGACCGTTCAGTCCGAGTTTTGCTGTCGGACCGACTCTTTGAGCTGACTGCATCCTGATTCCCTCAAGCTTTCCCCGGTCACAGCCAGCGGGAGAAGGCGGGGCCCTCTGGATGTCACTTGGTGACCATATAAGGACATGCAGTGTTCAGTTCCGTCCAGTAGAGGGGAGTAAAAACTCCAGCAATCCGAACCTACACATTGTTCTGATGCCATAAATTATGCAAATATTTTTACATTATAAACTGTTTTTACATGTGTTTGTTTATCATATTTTTAATTTTAACGCAGAAACATTTTAAATATTTCCTTGATTTATGTTTTATTTTTTTATATTTCTTATTTATTTTCTGTATACAAAGAATTTGTATAATTTATTTTACATACTGTGTTAGTTTCATGTATTGTATTTTTAATTTTCATGCGGAAATATTTAATTTCAAATATTTCATCCATTAACATTTCTTTTATTTATATTCCTTATTTACTTTCCAGATCTTTGTTTTACTGTTTATTTATTTTCGACATAGACTTGTCATCCTTTAAATAAAAACAATTCAATAGCATTAAAGTAATAGATGTCTCAACATACATATAAATTATTTCTCTATTACATGGTTAATTTGGAAAATATATTTATTTATTTTATGCATTTAATGAAGTAGTCGAACTCCTAAATATCCATAGATTTAACAAGACTGAGATACTTGACTTGATTTTTAAATAATTTCTGTAAATATGATTAAAACTACAAATGTGCTAAAATCCTATCTGGCAGTGGAAATATTACATCTTCTTCCTCCACTTGATGTCAGGTCATGTTCTTGGTGTTTGCACCAACTTTTACATTCAAATCTATTGCAAATGTCACCAACTGAACTCAGTAAGTCACTGGAAAGTTGTTGAGTTTTTTGTAGCATTGAATGCAGCACTGCGGAGAGAGGGTTAGGGGCGTGGCTAACCTGACGCAGTCCGGAGGAGTTGCAGTGGGCGGAGCTTGGGGTCTCACCTTGTAAAGTTGGAGCCTCCACCCTTCACATGAAACTCGGAGTTTCTACTGTTGACACATTTCACCGACCCGCGTCTCACCTGAGCAGGTAAGAGAACCAGAACCCTTTACTGGGTCGGGACCAGTAAGATGTATTGGGGCAGACGTCATAAACTGGGTTTCATTGGAGGTGGGCGTCTTCAGCATGTTTTTAAGAAGTTTCTGAGTGGAGAGGTTCTTCCTGCCTTCTGACTCTGAGAGGCTCTGAATGTTGAGCCTGTTGATTTGTGTCAAACTAACATCTGGTGACTTCAGCGGCTGACAGACAGGAAACAGGAAGACAGACAGATGGCAGCAGGGCGAACTGTCAGGCCACAGAATCAGCTTCAGATGTAGAAACATCTGAATCTGTTTGGCTAAATCATCTGAATGGAAAGAGAACGGATCGTTTTCAGATTCCAGGAACATCAGTGAGTTATCCTCACGTTAAAAAGTTTTAATGTGTTGGTGAAATATATGTGGAAAAAATCAGGAAAAAATTCTGGCTGTAGTGATGAACTCTGACCTGGACATTCAGACACACATAAAGACGGTTACAAATAACAGGATTAGAGGACTAATGTCCCAGAAAAATGTGTTATTTTTAAATATTTAAAGTTAATAATTTGCTAAAATTCTATCTGGCAGTTTAAATATTTCATCTTCTTCCTCCACTTCATATTTTATGTGTTTGCACCAACTTTTATGTTCAAATTTCTTGCATGTGTCGTCTTTGTGTTTCATAAAGTGGATAAATGTTATTCCATCTCAGAGGGTGCGTTCACACTGCAGCCTGAAGTGACCCAATTCTGATTTTTTGGCAATTCCGATTTTTTTGCTGGGCCGTTCACACTGACGGTAATTGCGACCTGTATGCGTTCTGCAGTGTGAACAGACAAACGACCTGAAAGTGTCCCGCATGCGCAGTAGAGGGCGCCATAGCGTCAGCGTTCTCAGTGTTCTGCCAACCGCTATAAAAAGAAGAAGTGCTCAGTGTTTGCGGAAGTAAACATGGAGGCTAACGGTGGAGCTTCGCTTACACATTTGAAGTTGTTGTCCAGCCGGAGCAGCATATTAACAACTTAATCCTCATTATAGTCCATCAAAGTTGTTGTTTTTCTTCCCACTTGCGCTTATCAGGACACAGAATAGTGAGATTTGTTGGGAATCAGTGACTTTCAGTTCGGATGAAGGCGACCTGGACGTTAGGTCGCATTTTAATCGGATACGTATCGGATATGGGTCACATTCGAAAAAGAATCCGACCTGTGCTGTTCACACTGCCATGAAAAGATCAGACACAGGTCGCATTACGTCAAAGAAAATCGGAATTGGGTCACTTCAGGCTGCAGTGTGAACGCACCCAGACTGGCTGTGATCCGCTGTCTGTTGGAACCATATAACCCACATGTGATCAGAATCGTCACGGTAACGGCTGACGGCTTGTTGAGCCAACAGGAGTTTCTGTTTTGACGCCTGACTCATATAAAAACATGGTCAGGATCCCAGAGCCGTGATGCTCCCAGCAGATGCTGTGTTTGTGTTGAGGAACCGTTCAGGGAAACGTCTGACTGCGGAGATTATCCTAACATTAATACAGCGTGTTCATAAATTAATCTCTACTGACGGCCAACACTGGAACAAAACTTCAGAAAGGGTCGAGGAAAGCTGCAATCGATCAATCGATCAAGTTTATTTAACTTTTAAACATTAAATTCTAATGAACATTTAAACTGGAACTGGAAGACATTTTAATATCCAAAATAAATAAAACGAATTATGAAGGTTTATTTAGGCCAAAGCAGCAGACTGAAGACTTTTATCATCCAGTTTTTGGCAGAAAGAGAAAAACAACAAATGGAAATTATTGAGCTGATTTTAATTTATCATTCCGTTATTGATTTATTGATTATTTTGCCAGTCCTAAAAACAAACATTACATTATGGAAATCAATGTTCCGGTGATTATTAATCGGAAGCAGCTCTCACCAGCTTAGCCTTGATTTAAAGGATCTCTGTGTTTCAGCTGTTTTGCAGTTTTCTAGAAGTTTGTTCCAGATTTATGGTGCATAGAAGCTGAATGCTATTAGATGCTAATCCTGCAATGGAGTTCAGTCACTCCAGAAGTTGATCTGAGCCGATCTTTGATCGAGTCACAGTGAAGAGAGTTTTCCTCTTTTTCAACATGGAGCACCAGGTCTTTGCTCTGCAGCACCAGGTCTTTGCTCTGCAGCACCAGGTCTTTGCTCTGCAGCACCAGGTCTTTGCTCTGCAGCACCAGGTCTTTGCTCTGCAGCACCAGGTCTTTTCGCTGCAGCATCAGAGCCATTTGCGCTGCAGAATCCTCAGATGTTTAGCGTCATGCTGCATGATCTGTAAACAAAAACAGGAAAAACGAGTCTGGCTCATCCAGCTGCAGCAGAAAGGACTCAACATGTTTAACCAACTGAAAAATGAAATGAAATAAAGCTCCGTACGAATCAAACCAGGAAATGTTTTATTGCTGGGTTTCAGATGACGTAGCACTGACACCACCCAATGCAGACGGAGGGCAGGAAGTAAATGCAGCCCATTTATTTCAGTTGATCCAGAATCCAAAAGCCTAAAGTCTCAGTCCTTTACGGTTGCTCCAACCGCTCTAACAGAGAGAAAGATGAACGTTATTTTCGTGTTTCTAAGGTAGTTGGTCACAAGGGAGTTAATTTAAAAAAACCTACCGATAAAAGAGGAGAAAAGTGGATCAACAATCTACAGCTAAAAGCAGGAGGGGGAGAAACTAACAATTAAGGTTGCCACCCGTCCCTTAGAATATGGAATCGTCCCGTATTTGACTGTTAAATGTAGCGTCCCCACATTTAATACGGTATGGGACGCATTTTGTTCTGTATTCTACAAATGTGGATGTGTAATAATAAAGAAATGATCTCCGAGTACTTCATATAGTCGGCTGCCCCAGTCATTGTTTCACTCACGGCGTCGGTGTTGCGATATTGTGCCCAACTGCTTTCTGGGTAACGCAGACAGACAGGCTAAATCAGGTGTTATGATCAGTTACTCAGTACTTGAGTAGTTCACCAAATACTTTTTACACTTGCTTAATTAAATGTGTTTTTAAGGTATGCTGCTCTGATTGGAGCACAGTTTTGGGGTACTCTGACCGACTATGCATGAACGGTTGCTCTATGGATCACTTTTTAAAAACAAAAAACACCGCCATAAAATAATGTCCATCACTGCAGTGGACGTCCCCTGAGAGTCCCCCGCGTCATGGTGGGCGTCCCTTATTTTAATTTCTGAAAGGTGGCAACCCTAGTTACTTAGAAAGCCAAGCATTCATATGCAAGATAAAATATATTATTTTTATGCCCTAGCCTGGTTGTCCTCAGAGTGCTAATGTTAGCAGCTAGCTCAGTGCCGAGTCACGGACAGAGGACATGTTTGCTATTCTGACAGGTATGATTATCTGACAGAACACCTGAGAAATCCCCTGCCGGACCTCCTAGGGCCGTGCAGAGGCCACTAAAGGGGCTGGTGCTCAAAAAAACAAAAATGGCACATCTAACCGCCTTCTAGGACAGAATATTAAAGTCACACAGCTTTCAGAGTTTAGCAATGATAAATTACAAATTGTGAGATATACACCTAGATTTAGTACATCTTAACATAACAGCTGCCTTGTAATATTAAATATGTTGTTCACTACCAAAAACTGCATGTTGATCATGGTAAGAACCTTTATTAATTTTGTTCTTACCTGCGGTTCTGGTTCTGACCCAGTTGGTCAACAATCCACTACCTTTGGCTGCTTCTGGCAGATCCTTTCTGTTTCTGACGTCTTTCTTTACGTGGCATCTTTGAACTGAAAAAGGAAAACATAATGATCAGAACACTATTAAACCACACCACCAATTATTTACCCTTGTGTTTAAACCAATATGTTTTTTCAGTCCATAGCACAACATAAACTTACTTCTGGGTTGAGTTTTTCCCCTTCATTAATGACTTTTATTACATACATTATATCTATCATGGTAATTCAGGGTGAGTTATTTTTAATTGGGGCCTGCCCATAGCAATGCATAAGGACAGCAGTGACTGCTTCGCAGTGCTCTTCGCAGGAGAGCAATGCATAATGCTCTCCTTATGCATTGCATGGCAGGCACCTATGGGCTCTTTGCACCTAAGGCGTTGACGTCACATCTCCAGGAGCTAAT
>NW_015115772.1:0-1550 GCF_001443285.1 Poecilia latipinna
AGTGCACGAACAGGCGTGCAGTGTGTTGGTGAAGAAGAAATCTTCAATATTGTGGCGCAAACTTAACACAAGTTATAACGGCCAGACCTGTTTAAAAGGAAGCCAAAGTTTGACACCTAATTCGTATGAGGTATGTGTCTTATTAACTTTACATTTTCTTTGAGAAAATAACATTGACTATGTTCTCTTTCTCTGTAATGTTAGCTATAAGCAATTCAAGCCAATCCTACCTTGCTGTAAGTTAATGTTAGCTAAAGTTATTAAACACAATTACTGTAACGTTAGCCCTTAATATTAAATATATTTTAAAGACAGGCAAATTGTTTTTCCCCCTCCAATTTTAATCTAGCAAATTAAAAGCTAATATATTAGTCAAAGTTATCCTTCATGTGCATTATTTAGCGACTTGGCTGATGTGACACAGTGCTTGTGTTCTTTGCTTTGGCAAGTTTAGCCACATGAAGACCCAGGCTAGCCTAAGGACACATGGTGGGGAGGACAAAGTTGGCTAATGAAGACATGCTACGAGTGTGGAGGATGATAATAAGGACCAGCCACCAGAGAAAGAAGTTCCTATTTGACCAAAGAGAAAGAAGTAGATGAGATGAAATATTCCCCAAGAAAATTAGGTAAGTCGTTTTTTTGTTAATATTTTTACCATGTGAAGTGGGGTGGGACAGCCAGGTAAGTGGGAAATGGGGAGCAGGAATTTAGACAACTAAAACTGATGTTAAATCTATTTATTTATTAATAAACTTCTTAAGCCATAAGTCAGAGTATCTGGTTAGAAATAATTTAGAATGCTCATTAAGTGAAAAGATACACTCATGTGCCTAAAACTATACATTAAATGATGCATTCTGAATAACAACAGGCTGTATGAATATCTGCCAAATATTTGATCAGAATAATTTTGTTCAGCTCCAGTTATTATTCCACTTGTATTAAGAAATAATTGTATTGCACTTTATAACAACCAGTCATGTTAACTAGGCATTTGACTATGAGTCTACCATTCTGACAGTGTCCAGCAAGGGACATTTTTGAAATGGTATTTAAATAAATGCTTGAATATTATTACATTGTTTTTTGTTTTTGTTCTTTTTTTAAGTGACCACAATGAATTAAGTCATCACCGACTATGAGAATGTCCTGAAGAGATTCACCAAGTTTGAATTCATGAAAAGGCTTTCGCCATGATTAACTATTGCAAGAACAACTGTAATTTCTGAGCATTTCTGACACCTTCAAAGAGCTGCTTCCAGGAAATGAAGACAAGAAGAAGATCTCCTGTTTTCAGAGCATTACAGGAAGACTATTACGAAGGAGATGGCTGACATAATCAAAGCAAAAAAATTTACTGTTGAAAGAACCTATTTTCTTAAGTTAAAGAATAAGTCTGTTTTAGTTTTTCAATCAGCATTTCAGAGTAACAATATACTGACCAGACGTTAAACCCTCTGTTATCTTAGAATAAGTTATCTTTTGTTTTATTCTAATGTACAAAGGGTTTGTTCTACAGTTATGATGGTAGTTATAAGTAGTCCAGT
>NW_015115772.1:7108-8620 GCF_001443285.1 Poecilia latipinna
AGTAGGGCACATTAAGAATGGACACACAAAAGTATTTTTTTAAAAATTGGTGAATACTCATTCTGAACATGTTGCTAAAGCTGGAATCCTATTAGAATAAATGAATAAAAAGTTAGTGCTGCTAAGGACAGAAAGAGCAAGCACCTAAATCATAAAATAACATTTGTATTTTATGTGAAAATGAATGTCATCTGCTTCTGTAGTCAACATTAAACATTATGGCTCTGCAATGCAGCACTGTCAGAGTGTTAAAGAGGAAAACATCTTAACCTTGAAGAAAAATCATTTCACATTAAACACGTTCCAAAGGCGGAAAATGACTGCAAATGGAATTCTTAGCGAACACCCTTCTTTTAATGAATCTATGATCCAGTTTTATGGCCTCATGTTTTCCAGCCTAATTGACCCATCATTTAGGTTTTTTCTCCTTGTGATGAAGTTTTAAATGAAGGCAGGAGAAGGGGTCCATCTGTTGTGCATCTGCGTCAGCTGATGCTTTGCAGCGTAACGTGGATTAATACTGCACATAAGCTTGTTCAGCTCCTGGTTTTCTATTGTCTGAGGGTTTGTGGAAGCTGTCGTCGATCCGCAATTGCCCTTTGATACACAAGTGAGATTAGGTGGGCAGGATGGAGACAGCTGAAAGAGTGCAGTATGAGAAAAGGAGGCGTGAGCTGTCAGCTGTGGGTTGAGTGTTAGTCATGTAGGGTAGACATGAATCTGTTTACAGTCACAGTGTGAAGACTTCTGGGCCGAGAAAATCCTTCACAAAATCATTCCTGGGTTCATTTCTGCAACCAGCGGTAACTGGCAAAGGCATAGCACTTCCTGAGCAGGTCAGCACAAAAAACTCAAATCTTTATTGCAATCATTCTGCTAAGTAACAGATTGTTTCATTAGCCTGGGATTGCATTGTGTCTTCCTACACAATGCAATCCCAAATGTCCAGGGATTGCCATTCATTTGTGTGTAAGATGTTCCACTTCTTATTGCCTGCAAGACCAACAGAAACACTTCCCATGGAAAACTGTGAGGAAACGGAACATTTAGCACAGATTGCATCACAGAGATATTGGGAAAACATAGAGGGAATTATGGTAATACACCAACATTACATAGGATAGCAGGATTGTCTTGATTTTTTTCCAGTGCCATTTGTGCCAAGTTTATTAGGCCTATGGGCTCAGGTTGGATTTTTTAGGTCAGATTTAAACTCTACTCTGGATTTGTAGAGACTTGCTGAGTTGAGAGATGTTGGAATTTCCCTCCTGTACTTGTAATCTCTTTGACCTGACCTTAGACGAGGAATCAAAAACAGATTCATGGACACACAGATTCTGTCTAAGGCAAAACCGAGAGGAATACCTGAACTGAACACAGAAACCAAGACAAAGAAAAACAAAAAGGCAGGAACTACACTCTGTCACATTTGGTTGGCACAAACTGTAATGAAGAGAGCTTCATTACTGGGTCTATTTGTATTTAAGTCACTGTATAGCACTTTTTGCACTT
>NW_015115772.1:12933-16106 GCF_001443285.1 Poecilia latipinna
CTTCACCGTAAAATCCAGCCGCAACCGGCCGCCCTGTTACACAAACCAATGTTATGTCTTTGGGTTTGCTCTTCAGAAAAAACACTGAGCTTAGTTTGAAATGAACAGAATCTAACTTACAGAGGCTTAAAGCAAAGAGTCTAATTTGTCTATTGGTTTGAATTGATCAAGACAGAGACACTTTTAGGAGGAGATGAAGACAGGAAGCTTGACAATAAAAGTGTGTTTCAGCTTCCTTTAACTTACAGATAGTTCTTTTTAATTACTTTTTCACCTTTTCCTCACCTCTATTTGTGCATTATTAAATAGCCCACATGACTGTTAGCAAAGATTACTCATCCAGGGCATCCACCCACAGAGCACTAAGTGAGAAGGTTTTATGAAATTATTATTTTCCCCCTTTTTTGATTGCAGAGTTTCTCCACCAGAACTGAGCCATGATTCTGGTGGTTCATCACTTTTAATTGGGTTTTTTTCAATGCTCCTTCAGTTATTGTCGATTTCTCTTTAATTGTGATATACTAATTTCCAGATAACTGCCCCCCAAGTGGAGGGGAAAGATGCACAAATTATACAAGATTACAGCAGAAAATTTAACTGGCACGCTCTCAGTTTTTTGAGATGGTGCCATCAATAAAATTAGCAGTGACACAGGCACAGGGACAGCTAAGTCAGTTTGGTGAGAAGATTACGGGGAACAAAAGTTACCAGGAGATTGGCAGTCAGTGGGGGGAACTAGGTCCCCTTCATTACAGAGACTTGAATTATGTTTAACATTAACATTTAGGAGGTTATATAGAGAAAAATGGTTGGGACAGTAATGAAGGAAGGAAATGCAAAAAGAAAAAGATGAGATGCAAAGGAAACGAGGGAGATGAATAGGTTTTCTACTTATATTTACAATGTCGCCGGTCATATTAAATGACATGGTAAAGATGTGTAAAACTAATTAAAATAAGTTCATCTATTTAAAACAATTACCAGTGGTACTATAGTTAGAGATTCCCCATTAAAAAAAAACTAGTAAAAGTTTTATTGTATTTATTTTAAGATTTTTTAGATTAATGCATGCCATTAATCTAAAAACTTTATTATTACATTATGGACACTAATTACATTACTTACTTTGACCTAAAAGTCTCTACTAGCCGTACTTCACAGCAGTGCATTATGCAGCCTTGTACTGCGGTCAACAACAGAGTCGCAAATGTGAGTGAAAAAATGAGCAAGGAGAATCAGGCTGGTGAGCTCAGCAGCAAATTTTACTTTAAACATGTGGTCAGAGCGGGTGCTGCGTGTACAGAGGCCTCAATGCGGCCGACCTGAGTTCGAACCCCGTCCTCAGTTCCTTTCTCCCTTCACTCTGCTCCCTTCCTGTCAAATTTAGTGGCAAAAAAAAATTCTTTAAAAAACCCCACAATTTATGTTTGGATGAAACTAAGCTAGTATGTAGCCTATTTATTGCAACTGTGAATTATTCTTCCACCAAAGCACAACCTGTTTATAGTTAATATTTCTAAATTACGTGTAAAAGAAAATGGTTTCTTTTAAACCTTCCTAAATATAAAAATCTGGAAAACAGAGAACTTCAGTTTGAGACAATAAAACATTACATATTTGAAAACATGTATTTTTCTATCTTCTCTGGTTAAGAAGCGTGGCAGAGCGCACCCTCCGGCTGAAGCTGGCCAGTGGAAGGGTGAATATCAGGAAGGCGCCCTGCCCTGTGGAACGGTGTGAGTACACCTCCTGGAGGCTCCAGCCTCCAGCCTGGATCCAGCCAACCTTCACCCTCTGCCTCTGCAACTCGCTCTACTCTTGGGCCTCCGGCACCCTCTTTCCAGGCCACCCCATAAGCCGAGAGCCAGAATCCCCAGAGCCAACCTTCTCCCTCCACTTCTAGGATTCTGGCGCCCCAGACCCAGTCCTCGGCTGTGGTGGAAGATGAGTCTGTCATGGGGGATGTGCTGAACAGACATCTCATCCTCCCAAAAGCCATTGATATGTAATTTTTTTCCAGACCTCATTTTAATGCTGATAAATGCTCGAAATGAATAGATTACTTGTCAAATATGTTCTGGGATGTCCTGGGAAGATGCATGCCCCACAGCAAAAGCAGAGGGACAAGGCTTACTCCAGGATGTTCAGGGTGTGGGCCTGTCGTCATGTCATCCGGGTACAGTCAGCTTTGTCGCTGGCTATTCCCGGACAACATGGTGAAAATCCAGGGGTGAGCAGCTCTCTTCTATTCATAACAGAACTGCATGGCCAGTAAACAATAGAAACTGAATTGTTTTCACCTCTCTTTCAGCTGGATGGCACATCCACCATTTCCTCAAGTATTTTAAGGAATACTCCATCCAAGGAGAGAAGGCTGTCTAATGCCCAGAGGGGCGTTAGATAGCCTGTCTAACACAAGACCGTCTGCTCGTGTGTTGTGCAGTTTCAGAAGAAGGTGACCATCCTCCTGATGAAGGTGAAGTCCGCCAAGGAGCTGCGTGCCGTGTCACCGGCAGATCTGAACTGGTGCCAACAGCTCTCCAGATCCCCAAACTTCTAGATAAGATTTTTACCATCTTCCTCCTCAAGTTGAATGTTTACAGTAGGGCTGTAACATCCAACAACATCGATTGATCGGCTTCAAACTCGGTCACATCGTTCATAAGGCATGGCCGATCCAAAGTTATCAAAGGTTTGCGTTTTCGACCTTCCTGAAGGGGGGTTACCTGGGGTCAAAGTTCACCTAGTCGCCATGAAAAATAAAACGGTTATAACTTTTACAAAGAAACTCACAGCAGCACCAAACTTTCAGTGACTGATCATCATCGGGTCCCCTACAATACCCAATGGTAAAATGATTACATCATTTAGGCCACGCCCCCTGAGAACAGGAAGTGTCATGTTTTACTGTGAACGGTCGTTATCTGACCCCTTTGACCTAATCAACATGAAACTGTGTCCACAGACAGAAAACATGTTGGTGTGTCATGGATTACAACCCTGTTTCGCTTTGATGGAGCAGGTGGGTGTGGCAGCATGGCGAAGTGACCTGTAACGCCGTGTCAATACGTTTGGCTGCAGATTCCACAATTTTGAGCCCAGCTGCACCAAACTTGACATGACTGATCCTGGTGGGATGCCTGACGATCCTATATCGTCATAGTCTGACGTCA
>NW_015115772.1:19799-34054 GCF_001443285.1 Poecilia latipinna
TAAAAATCACAGCAGCACCAAACTTTCAGTGATTGATCATCATCAGGTCCCCTACAATACCCAATGGTCAAATGATGACATCACTTAGGCCACGCCCCCTGAAAACAGGAAGTGTCATGTTTTACTGTAAACTGTCGTTATCTGACCCCTTTGACCTAATCAACATGAAACTGTGTCCACAGACAGAAAACATGTTGGTGTGTCATGGATTCCAACCCTGTGCAGACTGACATAAAATGAGATGATAATGACCTCTGTCATGATGAACTCTACTGACCCGTGGGGGCGTGGCAAAATGGCTGTCCCTCGCCATATGCATACGATCGTCTCTTATTCACACATGCATCATCCGATTTACACCAGACTTTTTATGAGTGACACTTGTGAACCTCTAAGGAGCCCAATAGAGTTTAATTGCAATTTGACTCCACTGCATTCATGTTTATGACAGTGTCATGACAGTCTTATTCAACCCCCTTCAAATAAAGTTTTACCCAAGTATGTTTACAGAGTCATGGATGATGAAGCTGTGGGCAGGGATGTTTTTTGTTAAGAAGCCTCTGACTTCAGACTACAGTTGCATTTCCATTGACTATAAAATTGGCAAGTTGAAAGTACTCAAATAAATTAGCTTAACAGAAAGATGGCAACTTTTGAAAAAACTCATGTTTTTCAACAAAAAGTGTTTGCTCTAGGATTAGGTGGTTTTTCAGTTCTATCAAAATTTGCATGTTTTACAGAACTTCAGTGGAAACTTTTGTAGACAGCAGCATAGTGCTTCTTTGTAAGGATTAGCCTAGTTTAAGTCTCACAGCATCGTGCAGTTCATCTAAAGTTGTCAGTCAAACATGTTGAATCTATAAGCTCTTCTGCAAAATCACAGAATTTTCCCCAAAACGCCACACATACAGCCTCTCCAAAAAGCTGGAATAAAATGTGTCTGATGTCTCAGATATCATGTATCTGTTTACATCTGTTACTGCAATGATTTTTAATGCCTTATCACGTGAACAGGTTTCTCACACATGATTTTTTTTGGATGTTTGGATTTTTTTTTAAATTAAATTACATCATAGAGCTGCATTTGAATGGTTTAGCTTTGTAGGACTTTTATATACCTTTCAGAATCAAACTCAACAGCCACCCTGATAACAGTTTATCTTGTTTAAACTCTTCAGGTATAAAGCAACAGAAAAAAAGTGACATGCAGCATGTCATTTAGTGATTTGGAGAGTTTACTAGTCCTTAATGTGCTTTTCAGGAACAATAAAGGCTCAGAGGATCAAAGAAGTGGCTGTGACAAGGACATGTGCTTTAAAAGGTGGAGGGTAGCGTAAATGCTAGTAACAGTCATTTAGGGCACTTGGAGTTAAGGAGTAATGATGGTCTGACAGCCTCTAGCTGTTTGGAGAAAACGAGACGTGAGCAGTGGCTTTGAACATCAGCCAGATGATTTTGTAGCGAGATTCCTGCTCAGTCGGAGATTTAACGGTGCTTCGCGAGGTATCTGAAGCATTAAATGCGACAAGCTTTAGTCCCGGTTGGAACGCCTTGCATCATGTTTGTCTCATTATCCCACCACCCAGTATAACGGAGAGAGGGGAGGTAAAACCTTTTTTGGATGAAACTGGTGCTGCTGATAGAGGTGGGGATTTGAATGCACATCTCTCTGTAAGATGTCTGATTTATCATTCCAACTGGCCAAGGAAGGGAAAAACAGAAACAGAGGTGTGAGGTGTAGCCTTGAATCCCTGGGTTTCTCCTTCAGATAAGAGGGTGACTGGACAATAAGACGTCAGGCTCTGATCAGTTATCCCACACTGCCATCTGTGGGCAAAATAGTGAACACCATGTCTCAACAAGAAAAACAACAACAACAAAAAAAAAAAGAATCACCTCTTACATAAGTGATCATGTATGAGCTGCTTCTCCACAAGGCACTCGATCGACTGAAGATGTGGATGTGACCCACATCCACTGCTCAGACACGCCGAGTCAGAGTTAAAGACACGGAAAGGGAGATGGAGGCCACCGTCTTCTACGTCCTGCTGCGTTTCTCCTGGCTCAAAACCGGTACATGCATAATTCTTCCACCCGATCCCATCTGTTATAGGAGAGTAAATCCTGGCAGAGGAAATTTATCCACAGCCAAGATTTATTTACTGGAACCAACTTTGAGTTTTTGTTGTGAAGCAGTCTGTCTCTTTCTGCCTCTCATTCTGCTCTCCTCCTCTCTCCTCTCTTCCCTCTCCTCCCCCACTGTGCTAGCTGTCCCACGGGCTCCCCACTACCTTGGCCCTGGTCGATAGCCACTAATGAAAGGCGCCTTTATGAAGGCATCAGCTGCTTTCCCTCGTGGGGTAAGCGGCTCTAATTTGAAGTAATGGCTATCGGCTGAGCCACTGATTTATTGAGCTGATGATTAGTGCGCGGTGTGAACACCGGCAAAAAGGAGGGAGGAGACGAGGATGGAAAGGAAAATATAGAAGGGCAGGAGTAGAGCAGGATGGAAAGGAAAATATGGGTGGTAGTGGCTGTGATAGTGGCACAGTGTTGGAGTACGTCATCAGGGGCGCCTGCAGGATATTATCGGAGTGTATGCATAACACCACCGCTGCACCTGACCCACAGCCACATCACCAACTCACATCATGTTGCACAACGCCAGCACAAACCTAAACCACACAAATACAGGCCACATGCACGTAATGCGATCTAATAGGCTTTTTTTTTCTTTTTTTTCTTCATAATTCTTCAAATTGTACTAAATAATGAAGACAGGGAACAAAGCCTGTGTGATCGATGGGAGGTGGAGGATGGAGATCTCCAGATGAAGAGTCTGAGACATCCAGAGGAGGAGAAGGTGAAGCAACAATGTTTCATTTCTACTCTTTTGGGAAAGTTACTGGATTTAACTGCTAAACTCGCCTTGGCGTGACACTCAGGAAGAGTGCAGCAGATGTCATGGTAGGTCAACCGGGTGACCCATTAACTCCTCGGTTTGCAAAACCACACTGTGATGGCTGCAGTTACAGCCACACAAATGTGGTAACATTCACTCTCACCACACGCAATAGGTTCATCTCACTTATATTTGGATTTCTTTAAGTTTAGGATTTAATTTACAGAATAACTGGTTTTGTTTAGAAAGCAACACATCACATTGTATTCTAGAATAAGTGCGCACATTCTAGTTTATATTGTTGTGTTTTGCTTGATTTAATCTTTGTTTTGTTTCTTAAGTGCTGGCTGCCCCAATCCTTAGGAGAGCAGAGAGGTGGAGAAGGGGTGGAGCAAGCCAGTTGAGACTGCAAATTGGTTCACACCACTACGCATCATCCAGAGGGGGGGAATGGGATTTTGTTATGTTAGTTTCAGTTAGGTTTCTGTGCATTTTCCCCTTTTGTGTTTTGTATGTGGCCTGATCAGCCAGTATTTAAGTCCCCTTTTGTCTCTGTTTGGTAGGTCTGTTTTTTGAGTTAGTCTGAGTTGATGTCTGTTACTTTGACCTCTTTTATGGGCCCAAATTTTGTCATTTTTTCTATTTACCAAAGTTTTGTTTGGGTTAAATAAAAAAAAACAACTATTTTGACTTTAAACCAGTGCCTGGCTGTTCCTTAACTGCTCGGTCCATCACACACACAAAAAAAATCTGTTCAACTGAGTACCTCCCCAGAACAGCACACATGATAAAAAGCTCAGGCGCGGTTCACTCGACCTCTCTTAAGACTACGGGAGGGTTAAAACTCTGGTAATTCATTTTAGCTAGCTTCACTGCATAGTCACATTTAGCTCACGGCAGGAGTGCCAAGTTGCCAAATAAACAAGAGAAAACTGACCAATATCATTCAGATTTAGGATGGATACCCCACAAACTCACACAGATGTGGACTACGTACAAAATGTTTTCACACGAAAAACATTTTTTCTCCTCTATTTTGATCACAATAAAAAAGGTTAGATAATATAAAAAAATTCAATAACTTTTATTTACTTAAATGAGAATCTCAAGGTATGCACAGTGTGTACAGCTGCAGGTGCTATTGTACGTTATGATACCAGAGTCAATATTTTATAACAGCTTCTTCTAGTTTTATGTTCTATTAAGGTTTATACATGTGTATTGCTGGAAGAACTGGAAGCTCATCAAATCTAAATTTCAGGAGTTAGCCTGAATATTAGTAGGATGACCAATTCTGGACAGTGACCAGCCAATCAGTCGTCAATCAAGGTGAGCTATTTTCAGTATCTGCTCACACTCCTGCTCCTTAATTGAAGTAAACATTGTATACAAAAATATTGAATTTTTTCAGTTCATTTTAACAAAGTTCAATAATGTGTAGACTTCAGTTGTGGGTGCACTGTTTTTTTATTTTGCTAAATCGGAGGGAAACTTGTAAAAGTAAAATTTTGCTTATGTTACAAATACACTTAAATGCTGAAAGTGCTTCCTGGCCATCAGCATATAATTACCATCAGACCATAACGTCTCCCTCCACCACTGCTTGCTTTCCTGCTGTGCAAAGAAAGTGCCTACTGTGAAGCAAGAACCAAAAAAATATCCTGCTGGCTTATTTCTTTAAGCCAGGCACTCAGTTTATGTTGTCAGAACAGAAGTTGTGTGGTTTGAACCAAACTGGGTCAGATATTGTGACCTAGTTTATGGGGTTGGATGGGATGCTAGAGGAAGCCTCATCTTTCTTCATGGAACCTGAGAAGAGTTCACTGAACCGCCAAAACGGAACAAAACAAAATTGGTAAGATGTTAAAATCTTACCAAATCTTGGTGAGTTTGTCACATCAAGGTCAAGACTGTTTATTTAAGAGAACATTAAACTTTTACCTTCTAAGTAGTTGCTGGCAATTCAGTCACATTTGGACTGAGTAAATACTCAAAACTAAATAATTACAGCTTCTTAACCTATTTATGTTTTTTTGCAAATGGGTTTTACTCTCATGAGTATAATTTAGTTTTAGAGTTTTAACCAAAGTATTTGTCAGAACAAAAATGTGACTCATTGTAAACAGTATATGTATCATATATATCACTTAAATTGCTTTATTGTTCATTTGTTTATTTATTTATTTTTATTTAATTATTTATCTATTTATTTTTTTAGTGCAGTGGATTTCTTTATCTGGGACCTGAGTACAAATTTCTTACCACAAACTCTCAAGATGGTATTACAATAAAAAATCCTTTAATATTCGATGTCTTGCTATCCGAGTTCAGCTGTCTTTAGGCTACATGTGGACTGGGTTTGAGCGGCAGACGTACAACAAAATGAATGTTTGACAAAATTATTCACAGAATGAATCAAAGGTATGTTCTGGTGAGTTACTTATTCAGATGGGTTTTAACTTCAGGAAGCCTGGTTTTAAGTTACATTGTCAACAAAAAAAATGTCTTTTTGTACAATTGTCATAAAGTAATGAGATTGCTGGAATCTTATTGCCTGAGGTAACAATATTTTTATTTGTTTAAAGGGTCATTTGTTTTCTTTGAATTTTTCTACTTAATCTGGGAGATATATGTTTGAATGACAATGTTTTATGAATTACGTATGCGATGCTGAAAGAGGAGCCGGCTGCACATTGTCCAATGAAACAAAAACAAACCGTCACCCTCCAACCACTTCCTGTTGTCTTCATTGTTTCCACCAGCAGTAACATCCGGGCTGTTTATCACATAACCCATGTGATGCGAATAATGTGTTTCCATTGCAGTTTTGTGAAGTACATCTATTTGATATGACTGAAAAACCACCAACTATTTATCGAAAGACTTGAGGTTTTTTGTTTTGTTTTTTCTTTTTTTCAAAGTTGTAGTGTTTCCGTTAAGCCATTTTATTTTTGTCATTTCAATTTGTGTGTTTCTGTGGTTATTGTTAATGCAGCCATTGAGCCAAACTGCTAAAGCATTATGTTTTAATGTGTCGCTGAAACCTAGGAACAAAAATTCACCTCCACAGAGAACAGAGACAAACATCCAGGAGCGCCAACATGTCTGGGGAGAAAAACAACCTAGTAGGTTTTTTTTACAAGTACCTCAGCTTCCTCGTCAAAGGGAGAGCGGGGGCAGAGTCAGAGGTTCTGTGCAAAATGACCACATCAGATTTGTCATTGCCCAGTAATGAGGTAAAAAGCCTCAGTGAAGAACCAAATAAGTCTAAACGCCAGGAGATGACCTTTGGGGCTATAATCCCCCAAAGCATTTAATGTTAAAACTGTTCCATGGGTTCAGAGTGACTGAGCTGAGTGTGTTTTCCTCTTCTTTAATGAACAGAAGTAAATATTTTATATTGAGTCATGTTCTTTCAGCTGCGTCATTAGATTAATAATAAGCATTAACAGTTTAAAGAGTAATGGTTGTCCCCATGTTTAAAATGCTAAAGAAACAAAATATTGAAAAAAAACTTAAGCCAAGAGATTCCTTGTTTTATTTAAATATAGTTTTCAAAAGTATACACACCTGTTTTAAGGAGCAAGGCCTCTGTTAAGTAAAAAAAGACTTTGATAATTAATTTATTTTTATATATATAATGAGACAAATATCTTAAAATTATTTATTTCAAACAGATTTCTAAAAATAAGAAGAAAAAAAAAACAATCAGTAGGGGAGAGAAAACATGTGCATCAATAACCAAAAACAAAATAACTTACCACTACTTTTCTGTTGGAAATCCTACCCCTTATCTCAGTTTAATGAAATATAAGACTTACTGACTCAATAATGATAAAAAGTGTGTAATTAAAACTGTTATAATACTCATGTGCCTGTTCCATATACTGTGCCAAAGAGCCATTCATTTAAAAAGAAACTCTTTTGAGAGGATATGAAAAATATCAAACCTATAATATCCTTTACAACATGAAATATTTTGCTGTTTTTCAGTTTCAGTCTTCTTGAGCTCACCCCTGCAATCATTGACATTCATATTTAATAAATTGGAATATACATACTGATGAGCCTCGTTTGTCAGATTAAAAGTACCTTTTGAAAATTACAACCTTCTAAACAGGTATTAAATGTATTTCTTCAAAAAAGAATAAAAGAAGTGAGTGAAAAGGTCAGAGGGGCTGCAAACAAGTTCTGGACACAACTAACTGGCTGTATTGTTCTTCTGTCCAGTAGAATGACAAACCATAATTACAAAAAAACAAGGTGTGGTGTGGCAAATTAAATATGAAACAAGCCTTGCTGTGTCAACGGGAACTGGAGCATTGCGTATGTCATGGACAAACGTTAGCGATTGAGTAAAATTTAAAACTTCAATACAGCCCACGCCTCCAGGAAGCAATCCTTTTGGAATAGCAGAGAATGCAGACCCTCTGAATGAAATGTAGTGTGGAACAAGGGCTTGGTTTTTATCAGGCTATCCAATAGCTAACACTTTGACCTTCCACCAACTGGAAGGTCAACTAATTTTAGTTTTGGAAGGACAGGAGACAAATAGGAATGTTTATTTTTCTAAGTAATTTCTAAGTAATTTATTCTTTAATAGCATACTTTTTAACTTTAAAATCTGCTGAGCCCTCAGTATCTTTAAATCTACTTAAAGAACCTCAGGCTTAGCAACTGGAGTTGGAGTCAAAGAAGGGACTGGAATAAAAGATGGAGGACACCTACCTCACACACACACTCATTCATACAAATATCGGCTTCGCTGGCTGTATAGGATCAGTCCGCCAAGGCAGCCGACCAGACCCAAGTTCCAGTGCTGACGAAGCAGCAGCAGCAAACAGAGAGCTGGCGCCATGGCAATACCCAATAGGCCACAACAACAACATCAATAATAATGCAGAATGTCTGTTTCTTAAATTTAACAACGCATACAAGAGAGAGGGGTGAAGAGAATCCGGCGTTACCGGGGGAAGAGGCTGTTCCACATCACCACCGGCAACTATCGAGAGGAGAATAAAAGTTTTATCATCCAATCAGCCATCTAAGACAACTATCACTATCACTCACCTCTGTGTTGATCTGAATTTATGCCAGTTTGGCCTCCATCAGGACCCTTGATCTGAGCCTGGCAGTTCTGGTGGATCCCCAACCCAGAAGTGAACGGTTTGAGCAGGTAGGATAAAGAGAGGGAGAGAGATAGAGGTCACCTCTTCGTCACCACAGAGGCATGGTGGTGCCTTAGACACAACAATCATACCTGCCACAATACATTTAATCAAATTAAATTTCACTTTCCATTGTTAAATCTGGTCATTTGTTTGAAACTCTGCAAAAATATTGCAAACTAACCAACAGTTGCATCTACTTTGCTTATTTTCAGCAAAAGCAGCTGGAGCTCTCTATATTCCCAGCATTGAATTGATTAAAAACGAGAAGTGATATTTCCCACCGCTCTGCTGTTGTGATGTCTGCAGCTTCGGATGAGCCGAGCCGGAGCCGGGGCCACAGATAGGAGTCACGTTTTCATTAAAGAGGCTAATGACGTATGGAGACAAAAGGTGCTTATTAGCTGCAGGGAAATCTATTAGACATGAGCTGGAGGCCACTGTGATAAGGAACTGATTACAAAATCACTGAAATGAAAATGACTTGGCAGATAAGTACAACTTCTGCACTGATTTCCAGTCACTCTGGAAGTTTAAGTTGATGTCACAGATTGAAATGGGGGGAGGCAGTTGGAGGAACTGAGACTTCTACTTATGGGAATGGATTTGTTAGATTACTTGTCAGCAGTCAGTAGCTGCATATCCATTACAAATCTTTGTCTACATTCTGTTAATGTTGAATAAACACAATTTTGCAATAGCAGTATTTTCATTAAATAAGCGATACAAATTTAAATCACAAGTGAATAAACTTGTCACCTAGTTCTACAGTGCTTCACTGAGAGAATATTTAAAATACTGCTTATACTTTAGAAATCACTGCTTAAAGATCTGCTGTTGTTGGATCAACCTTCCAGACCTCTCAGGTCTTCTAGTTCTGGTTCCACTCTGCATCCCCAGAACTTTGTCTGAAAAGACACGATATCCAGTAACTTGTTAGTCTTTCTGTTATTCAAGGACAAATTACAGTTTGTGTTCACATGAGAGACTGAGATAAGCTCAAACCAAATCGAGCAATAAAACAGCTCCATAAATCATCATGTCTAATCACAATTACTCAACTAGCCAACACTAATGTTTTCTGCAATCGCATGCAGATATCTTCTAATCTGAATCATAGGGTCATGTCATGTTGAATTTTGTGTGTATGCATGGATCAGCTGGGGAACTGATCCAGAATGTCCTCTCCACGCTTGGAGAGGACATTCTCCAAACATGGACTTCACAATCAGGACAGAGTTCCTCCTCAGGCAAAGTCATCAGCTAACCACTGGATCAGCAGTCATTGACTAGATTTTTGCCTTGCTATGTGATTAAGCATAAATATACTGGAAACTATTTATTTTTTTGTGTGTGACAAGGTATTTATCAAGAGGCCAGCAGGTGTCCCATCAGCTTTTGGCTAAAGTAAACCTGAACTTACATCTGGTACTGAAAAATGATTAACTTTTCTGTTTAGGTTTTACAGATAACAAGATGATCGATATGGACCTGATCTGATTCAGAATCTGTACCAAACCCGATACTGATGTCAGTTTTTTTTCTGGATGTTAGACTGAAACCAGTCCAAATGTGTCCTTGGCATCTCCAAGTCATATTTTAATTATGTAGCAGCTAATTATGTCTTAAATACTCAGTCTTACCAATTACAAATAAATATATATTTCAAACATATAAATAGATGTATCATTTTATATGGGGTTGATTATTGATCCTGTTACAGAAGCCTTGGTGGACACTCCGCCAATAGCTGAGGCAGTTTTCTGCAGCTCAGCATTATCTTCCTCTTCATCTAATTTAGTATTAAAATAGAGAAAATGAAAAACCTAGAAATTATTGAACGGAATATTTGCTAATATATTCATGGCTTCTACTTGTTCAAGTCAGGCAGTTTGTTTGCAGAAGTAGCTCATCTAGATGGGGCTTATAAGCTGCATTTCTTTGTCTATATTCTACCAATGTCAAAAAAATGTAATTGCCGTCTTTCCATTAAATAAATGGAATTAAAATCACAGATGAATAAGTTTTTCACATATTAAGTCACCAAAAACAGTTGACAGGTTAAATAGAGACAATGGTGCTGACGGTTGTGGGAGTTCGCCCACAATCAGTAGGTTGCTGGTGGTGGTCAGAGGACCTGGTGGCACCCAAGGCAGCCATGGATATATGTGTGTGTGTTTGTGTGTGCGTGTGCATGTGTGTGTGTGTGAATGGCTGATTGACTGACTGTAGTGTGAAGTAGTTTGGGGTCCTCTGTAATGGTAAATGACTACAAATACAAGCCATTTACCATTTCCTCACATATAAACCGCACAATCTGCTGCTACTGTTAGAAACCATGTAAATTGGTCATAAGTTATTAAAAACACTTTAAAAATGTTAACAGTATACTCAGTTTTTGCTCAAAATATCTTTTTTTTATTGTACTGTTTGGATACACTTCTCTCAGCACCTTTTCTTTATAATAATTAAAAATAGGTCACAGTAGGAAGGCTTGTTTAATCACAGTGTTTCTAATAAGTAATTTTGTCTCTGTAGCAGCTAATTATGTAATTATCAAGTTTGTAATTATACACTGGAAGGTACACAGCAAATTTGGAAGTGTTAATTCAACTCCTAGAGAATGGAATTCAACACTTTGTAGATGTCTATATTGGTCCACTCTTGATTGTGTTAAAATGACATTTCTGAAAGTGTTATTTGTGATAGAATTGAAACATTCTCAGTAGTTGAAATTTAACACACAGTGTTGATTTACCCAACACTACTGTATAGTGTAAAAAATTAACACTATGAATGTGTTAATTTAACACAGAATAGTGTTAAATATAGAACACAGAAATCTGAGTTTTAAAATGCTACTTGTAGGGTGAGCTCTGGTGGCGCAGAGGTTAAGCACAACCCACATGTGAAGGCCTTAGTTCTCAATGTGGTTGTTGCAGGTTCACTTCTTGGCTTTTGCTGCATGTCTTCCCCCTTCTCTCATTACCCACTTTTCTGTCAATTCACTATCAAATAAAGGCCACAAGAGCCAATAAGACGTTTTTTTTTTTTTTTTTTTTTTTCCAGAAAATACCACTGGCCATCAATAATCCCCAAATTAATTTTAAAAGACATTAGATGCCACTTGAATCTACAAAAACACTAGCACCAGTTGCAGTACATAATCTACTTTATTTCAAAACAACAAACAGCACTGACAGCAATATATCATTCATGGTACTTTGCACTGAAGATGAAGTGTGCTTTGAAAGTTTATCAAAAGCTACCATGAATGGTAGCTTTTGGTAGAAGTAGATGGTAGAAGTGTCTTTGGTGCTGCTCTTGTTTTCACAAACGCAGGAAGAAGGGCTGCCCTTGTTCCACAACAATGAGAAAGGCTTCAACACTGGCTCCCATCTTTGACAAAATGCTAAGAAGACGAATAATAAAAAATATTAACTATATGTAGCACAGCTACATTCAAATGGCAAATGAAGCCAATAAGAAAGTGCTTCTACAAAGAAGTAGGATCATTAGAATAACCACATACCTGCACATATCTGACAACATGGTCCACAATTTGACATGAGCCGTTTTGGATTCTTCTTGGGGCCTTTGGACGTAGGAAGAACCTATTGGAGAAGAATTAAGATACATTTTGAAAAGATCTCTGGCTCAATTTTCTTCTCTCAGATTCCAAGATCTCCCAGATCTCACGTGGGCCTAAGTGAAACCACACAGAAAACAATCAGTGCTCGACGTCACAGAGTTTAATCAAAAACAAAACGAAGCATGAAAATTAAATCAGAAAACTGCAAAAAAAAAAAAAAAAAAAATCAGAAAGCAGAAAGGGAAAAATGCCAAAATAGAAGAAAAGCAAAGACGAGTCTTTGGAGAGTGCTCATGCATTTTGCAAGAGCAATCTAATTCGTTCCTCTGTAGTGCATAGTTTTATCCAAAAGGGTGTTTCCTTGTTTTTTTTTTTATTTATGCAATTATGCAAATAGGGCGTGTCCTCTCCTTGCATAGCTGAAACCAGTTTCAAATTACTAAGTTGGGACATTTTATTACCTTCCAAGATCGGTTTAATTTCAGAACTACAACGCTTCTCTCTCTGGACAAGGGAGACCAAAGGTAATTTTAGAGCAAGCTTTTCTCATGTGAGTTTGAAACCTGGACTTTCTCAAGTTCTCAAATTGAACAAAAGATTCTTGTTTTAAACCAGAGTTCACCCAAAGGTATTCTTGATTTTATTACCTCGCCAAGCAATATCCAAAGACGGGTCCCTGCAGCAACTTTAACAGTGACAGAGAGAGCCTGGCACCATCAAGTCATTCAGAACTTCTCCATCCTCTTGGATCAAAGCATCAATTTGAAGAATTAAAACACTTATAGAGTGTACCTGAACATTTTCAATAGAAACACATTCATTCTAGACATTTTCTAATTATTATGCTAATTTTGATTATATTTAACTAACGATATTACCGTTTAGCCTACGTTAGAGACTACAAGTAGTTAATATAAAACTACAAATTAGACTGGTTCAAGTCATGTTAATTTTAACTAAATGGTATTCTACTAATTAAATTGCAATTATTAAAAGTATTATGTGTTAGTTTGTTTTTCCTTAAGTTTTAGTGTTTCTCTGTGGAAGATGATGTTAAGAGTTGTATTTACATAAAAGTTTTAGAATAATTTTTCTGGTGGGGAAATGGCATCAAATCCGGACTAGACCCTTACTGGAAGACAGGGAGATGATTAGTGGGCATGACTGGATAATCGAATGTGCAGAGGAAGGAGTCTGGATCGTACTTTATGAAGCGGGGGAGGCGAGCGAGGAGGGGCGCAGAGCATCCACAGCTCCAGTGGTTGGCTGCTTGCCGGTGGACTGGGTGAGTTGTGACCGGTTTGGCTTTTCAGGTTCCTCGGCTGGATTAAATGGACAGTAGGAGGGTGGACAGGCAGGTGAGGACTGGAGGTGAGCCACGGATGTTTCAGAACGGGAGCAGCGAGGAGGACGGGAGACAGACGCCGCAGGAGGAAATCCCCAGGCCAAAGAATCAGCGTGACGCTGGGTACCTACAAGAAAAGAGGAGATCAAAGGTAAGACGAATAGTAAGTTGTCTGTGAGGACACAGCGACCGTAGTAGTACCACGAGTAGTAGTCAACCATCTGGCATCTGTCTCTTCTTCTCTATTATGGTGGATCGCAAGCAACTTTAAGGTCCATGCTGCCACCTACTGTACACGAGTGTGTAGCAACATTTCTTTACATCTATTAAATTCTATTTTTTAATCTTGTATTTTGAAGAAAAACAAATCATGCTTTTCTTAATCTATAAATATCCATTATGTTTCCTTCATTTCCCAATATTCTTTAAAGACTCCGTTCTTGACCTGTCCTTCCAACCATTCTTTTCAATTTCTCCCTTTCAGATTTATGTTCTACAGTTCATCAATACGTGTTCTACATTTTCTTTCTCCCCACATCCTTCACATTTATCATTATTTTTCCTCCCCATTAAATATAAAATATAATTTAAATAGGTATGACCTACTCTTAAATTAATTTGATCATTATTACTACTTCCCTTCTGTTTCCTGTTTCTTTCATTAATATTTCTAATTAATACTGACTTTTGTACTTTATATAATCTTCTTCCTTTCTTATCTTCATTCCACCCTTTTTGCCATTTTTCTGGCATCTGTTTCTGGGAATCCACTCCTCTAAGTACTGCTCCTTGATGAAGGAAATGCATGACACCTGGAAGCCACACCTGCTCGTCACACCCTGCAGAGGAGGAGGAGTAGAGAGCAGACATCCAAACGCACACTAGTCTGTGGATTTGACAGCTAAATAATGTTAACTCAAGTGGCCTTCAGATTTTCCTGACAGTTCTAATGTTTGGTTAACTACCCGACACCTCTTGCTACCTGCTTGCCTAGCTTTAGCTGCTAACAAAAATAATAAGCAGTGCAGTCGTATACCGTGATATCCAAACAAATAAACGTACGTTAAGCGAACTATGTATATGAATCGATACTCTTGCGCAAACGGAAAATTAATGCATCCATAAAAAATAATCAAAAACTCCTCGGGCAAACACGTGACATCACAAATACGTTACAATGGGGTATATGCCATAGACATAATATAAGCATCGACGCCTCATGGACTGCTCCGGCGCAGGAAATACGGC
>NW_015115772.1:38794-41699 GCF_001443285.1 Poecilia latipinna
TTATATTATGTTTATGGTATATGCCACGGACTTCTGTTTTAGCACTTCCGCATTTTTTTTGCCACATACACTGCTTCCGGTGCACAGGCAACAGTATGTGTACAGTGGCTGCTCAGTCGCTGCAGGACTATTAATGATGCCTTTATAATTATTCAGACGTCCTGAAACGCTCCAACAAGAACAAAGGATTTAAGCTGGATGTGTCAAAACTTCACAATAACTTCGAAGGTAAGTTAATAAATCGTTTGTATTCACCATAATGCCTCATATGTCTGACGTAGCTAACAGGGACAAGCTTATAAAGGTGCTATGTAAACGTTAAGTGTTTTGATTATCTATGCATTGTGCAATCTATCTATGCTATATAGATAGATATAGATGTATACACTGCTCAAAAAAATAAAGGGAACACTCAAATAACACATCCTAGATCTGAATGAATGAAATATTCTCATTGAATACTTTGTTCTGTACAAAGTTGAATGTGCTGACAACAAAATCACACAAAAATTTCAAATTTATTAACCAATGGAGGCCTGGATTTGGAGCCACACACAAAGTTAAAGTGAAATGTTCCCTTTATTTTTTTGACAGTATATATCTATATAAACACATAGAGATCTGTCTATATTGTGCCCAAGCTATCAGTCGAAGCTCAAGTTAGGTTCCGAATGTAGCATCTAATTCGGAAAATAGCTAAAGGGCAGTTACTCTTAATTTTTCACTATCTTGAGCTTTTTTAATGTGTTGTACTTTAAAAACTACAACACCTAGTCATTTCAAACCTAACTATATTATTCTGTACTAACAGCAGAATAAATAAAACATTTGTGAAACCTTCTAATTGATTTGTGAAATTTGTAAAATGTCAATAATAGATTCCAGAACGCATTAGATCTGAATTATTAAATTGGCATCATTTGTTATTTTAACTTTCCGTTTTCTTTCTTTTTTTAAAATCTTTATTATAGTTGGAGTTGAACAGGAGTTCTGTTTGATGGCTTCCTGGAGGGAGGGATCGGCTGAGCTAA
Source organism: Poecilia latipinna (assembly GCF_001443285.1). NCBI lineage: Eukaryota > Metazoa > Chordata > Actinopteri > Cyprinodontiformes > Poeciliidae > Poecilia > Poecilia latipinna. Next base: position 39,826 of record NW_015115772.1, read on the forward strand.
TGTTGTCAACAACTTTTCTCCTGCTATTAACTTTTTTGCTTTTCTTTATATAGAAAGCATTTCTATCAGTTGCTCTTTTTCCGTTTTGTATACAGTATTTGCTCTATTTTTTATTTTTACCATAATGCTTACATGGTCAGTTGAGGTGAAAATGTACATCCTCTTACTGACAAATGTCAGAACCACATGGACTGAGCTGGTTATGTCAGATCAATCTGAATCTTTATTTCTCATTAAAATGACTTATTGTAATTTTAAGACATTGTGTTATAAAATTGCATCTTTATTCCGCTGCAACAATGACTGCATTCTTGCAATTAAAAAATCTTGTATCCTGACCGTAATGCTCCCTTATACAACTCACAGAACAGATGATTGAAATAAAGGCACTTTTTGAAAATATTTTCTGTGATTTTATTATAGCAATTGAGGGCAGGAGGAATCGATTAAAATCAAATTTGGTATGAAAAAAACCTTGTAAGTCATATCGTGCAGCCTTATTCAGTATATTAAATTATATGACCAACTACATATTACTTTATATTCACATTTCTTTGCTGGTATTACCTAAAAGTGTTGCATTTTAACATCTCACTTGAACTCCTGATCTACATGCAAATACTTGATATAACATAAAAACTGAGAAATGGGGAAAAAAGGTTTGTGAAATGTAGAGTATTACAAATGAGATTCAATTTTATTGTAGGTACAAACAGGATAGCAAAATGAACAGTGAATATATAATATACTTTCTAGCAGCTAATCAGACGTCAGACTTGTTTGCCTTTACTGGTGATGAAAACTCGTCACTCTGGAGGAGAGGAAGAGCGGCTCAGCCCCATCCAGGATGACTGCAGTGTCAGGGTAGCCAACAAAGTCTGCAGGTAGATTTTTGCATATCTGGTGCTCCGGTTTCCAGATCATAGTTTAACCAAGTAAATAAAAAGTTAGTCCATGTTGTGATGATCCGGCAGACAGTGGACTGATGGACGCCATCAGCTGGTCCAGGTGCTTGGATCCAATGGAAAGGTAATCAGCACAGCGATCATGGCTCAGAAACACGAGGTGTTGCGATGCAAACCTGAAAAATTAAAAACAAACAAAAAACTAATAAGCATCCATATTTAACTGCACAATGTAATCAAAACTAATAAATCCTCAGCTCTTTTTGAGAGTTTGCTTGAACATAAATTGGCTCTCAGGAAATTAAATGTTTAAGTGAAATAGTTCTGGTATCACAAAGAAACTGCAAAAAATGTTTCAGGGTTGTAACAACACTTAAGTTACTGAGTAAGAGTGAACTAAAATACTACTTAGAAAATGCATGTTAAAATCTGAATACTCTTTTGAAAGTGTGCAGCTGAAATTAATTTAAACTACTAGCAGGCAAAGCACAGTGTTCACCTGATATCTGTACCAACAGTAATACAAAGATGATGCATATAAGGCATTAGTTTATAAAAGTCGAGGCAAACCTAAATTTACCATTTTTAAAACGAAAGGCAGCGGGAGGATATAACTTCATAACTTCATTTTCTAAGCAGAATCTCAGAGAAAAAAAAAAGAGAAATTACGTTGTGTAACTCAAGAACAGATTATAGCAGCCAAGGGAAAAATTCACTCTAACATGGATTATAATTATGAAACAGCAAAGGTAAATGTCATTTTCAGGATTCGGGAAATTTGTACCATTTGTTCTTTGGTTTTTCATGTGGATCGGTGCCACTTAAACGGCTGTAAAGCGAAGGTTTTGGACCTTAATCTGACCGACTACCTGTGTGGTTTGGATCGGGCTGAAGCGTTGCTGCTCTCGGCTGTTCTTAAATTACATGCTCGGTATCGGAGGGGCTTGTCGCTACGACTGCATATTAAAT
>NW_015115772.1:42959-52073 GCF_001443285.1 Poecilia latipinna
GTATTTGCTCTATTTTTTATTTTTACCTTAATGCTTACCTGGTCAGTTGAGGTGGAAATGTACATCCTCTTACTGACAACTGTCAGAAACACATGGACTGAGCTGGTTACATCAGATCAATCTGAATCTTTATTTCTCATTAAAACATCTTGTAATTTTAAGACATTGTTATAAAATTGCATCTTTATTCTGCTGTAACGATGACTGCATTCTTGCAATTAAAATTTCTTGTATCCTGCTCCCTTATACAACTCACAGAACAGATGATTGAAATAAAGGCACTTTTTGAAAATATTTTATGTGATTTTATTATAGAAATGGAGGATGGGAGGAATCGATTAAAATCAAATCTGGTATGAAAAAAACTTTTGTAAGTCATATCATCCAGCCTTATTCAGTTACTTAATATTCACATTTCTTTGCTGGCATTACCTAAATGTGTTGCATTTAATGTCTCACTTGAATTCCTGATCTACATGCAAATACTTGATATAACGTAAACACCGAGAAATGGGGAAAAAAAGGTTTGTGAAATGTAGAGTATTACAAATGAGATTCAGTTTTATTGTAGGTACAAACAGGATAGCAAAATTGAACAGTGGCTATATAATATACTTCCTAGCAGCTAACCAGACATCAGACTTGTTTGCCTTTACTGGTGATAAAAACTCGCCACTCTGGAGGAGAGGAAGACCGGCTCAGCCCCATCCAGGATGACTGCAGTGTCAGGGTAGCCAACAAAGTCTGCAGGTAGATTTTTGCATATCTGGTGCTCCGGTTTCCAGATCATAGTTTAACCAAGTAAAAAAAAAGTTAGTCCACGTTGTGAAGATCCGGCAGACCGGGGACTGATGGACGCCGTCAGCTGGTCCAGGTGCTTGGATCCAATGGAAAGGTAATCAGCACAGCGATCATGGCTCAGAAACACATCACAAGGTGTTGCATGCAAACCTGGAAAAAAAAAAAGAAAAATTACGTTGTGTAGAGGAAGAAGAGATTATAGCAGCCAAGGGAAAAATTCACTCTAACGTGGATTATAATAATGAAACAGCAAAGGTAGATGTCATATTTTCGGGATTCGGGAAATACGTGATTTGTACCATTTGTTCTGTGGGGTTTTTATGTGGATCGGTGCCACTTAAACGGCTGTAAAGTGAAGGTTTTGCACATTAATCTGACTGACTACTTGTGTGGTTTGGATCGGGCTGAAGCGTTGCTGCCCTCAGCTGTTCTTAAATTGCCGTGCTTATTGGAGGGGCGCTCCGACTGCATGTTAAATGTATTTTATATAATTGTCATAAAAACAAAAGCTAAATAGTTGCCTAAAAATAATTTCATACTCCGTATAACACAAACGCATACATCACCACACACGTATTGACTTACTTTGTGCCGAATCGCTGCCGCTGTTCTCAACCTTTTCCGTAGCAGTGGATTTCCTCCTGCATTATTTTCCTCCAACAAATTATTCCACTGAACGAAACACATACAGCTTCCTTTTAACCTCCGTCTTCCCATTTCTGACACTTTTTTTTCTTTTTTTTTTTTAATTCACTCTCCAATCTCTGATTCGAGTGTTGGGGCCAAGAAAACAAAATTACAGCATAGTCATAAAATTAAGAGAATAAAGTTATAGTATTATTAGAGTAATAGGATCACTTGATAATATCACTTTATTCACAAAATATTGACTTTAATCTCATTGTTTTGACTTTATTGTCATAATATTATGACTTTCTTGTTGTAATACGACTTAATTCCATAATACTATGACTTTATTCTCATAACATTACGGCTTTATTCTTGTCTTATCACTTTGTTCTTGTAATACGACTTTAATCTCTTTTTTTGACTAGTCTCGTGTTATTTTGACTTTATTCTCGTAATTTACTTATTTCATTTCTTTAGTGTGTACCAAACAAATTGACCTTTCAAGGCAAACTAACTAGTTTGGGGTATCAGCACATGTAGATACCGGGATCAGAACCCCAACACCCTGCATCCACAGATCTTTAACTTTTCACGTTGAAAAGTTTCATTTTTGTTCCTTGTGTGTGTAAGACTTACTAAAGAAACCAATAGTCATATTTTAGAGCTGCCATCTTGACGCTCCCAGAAACATCCATGGTGTTAAAATCTAAGCTTCTATAAAAATCCCTTCCATCCATCCGTGTTCTCTTCCTAAGGGGCTCCTCTGGCTCATCTGTGAAGACAATGATGGCGCTGAAGCCAACTGCGAGATGTGATCTTTCCAGCTGGTTCCGAGTTCATGAGCTGCCTCCAGGCCTCCCCCCCCGGGTGAACAACTGGGATTCATCTTTGGTGCTTTCATCTTCCGAATGAAAGGTAATGATTTTGAATAATTGTCAATCTTTGGTTTTGAGCTGAATAAATGCGTCTCTGGAAGTCCACTTCACAAAGCTGTTCTACGAGGTCATAAAACAGCCCCACGTGGCACAGCGAGCCTCATGAAGCCTCCGCTGCCATAAAACTCTGACATCATCCAGTTATTTATGTTTCATGTCATCAAGCCTCTCATCCTCATCCTACTGCTTCTCCACAAAGTCCAATAAAACAAAGGCGACGTAAAATAATCCTTAAAGTGTCCAAGAAACTAAGGCATTATTTAAATCCTTCACTTCTTCACAATTCCTTTTTATAGCAGAGCAACATTCAGACACAGAAAATATTGAAGCATAAAAAAGTACAGAAAAATGTATTTTAAAATGCTCAACAACTGTCACTATAGCATTGCAATGAATACATTGTAAACTGTTAGAATTTAATAAGTATTTTGTACGGATTGGCATCTGCCCTCATCTGTCATCTGGGTTAAGCTGCTGTGGGTTATGACACAGAAAACTGCATATGTGAACCAGGGGTGTGGTATAGGGGGGAAAGGGGATGACAATTCTAGGGTCCCTGACCGACAGGGGTCCCTCCACAATTTATTTTTTGTTCATAGAATTTAAAACAAAAAATCGGGTCCCTGTCAATTACAAAATTAATCATATTGTATTTTCAAAGATTGTTTTTAGCAGTAAAAATTTTATGTTCCCACTCCCAGATCAAAAATCACACATCCATATTTGCCCTGAATGGCTCCCTATCTGCGTTAAATGGTTCATTCCTGCTTGGAGCGCTTGAGAGTGACGCTGTTAGCAGCATCCAGTGGAAATCACGAACGATTGTGGCAATTACTATGCTGCTAAGAAAAGTTATAAAATCAGGTTTTCAAAAAAAGAGAGAGAGAGAGGGAGAGAGAGAAAAATTCAAGAGTATTAATTTATAACCCAATTTTTCTCCGAGAGAGGTGGGTAGACTGTGTGAGATTATCAACCATTTAGCATAATTAGCTTAGCTACAAACTACTGTTTACCTCCTTTTCACTAGCATTTAATGAATTAAGGAAATAAATTACCAACATATTCATATATTTAACTTATCCCTTGTACTTTTTACCACGTAACAGATGAGAGAGATAAACAGTTTCTTGTAATAAGTTGTTTCTCCACCATTAGCACATTTAGCAGTGAGTGAATGAGGCTAATTGACGGTGCTAAGAGCATCCTACTTATTCTGATTGGTTGGTTTGGTCAGATCGCCACATTACTTTAACCAGTAATAGTAATTCAGGAAGGAGTTGGAGGAGTGTTATGACCCGGCTTGGCCAGGGGAAAGGGAAGTAACATTAAAGAAACCTAGATGTTAAGGTTAAACAATTTAGACGTTTATTGTTTGGGTTTTGACAAAAGTAAAAAGGTAAAAATGAACAATAATCAAAAGGTAGGGACTTACAACAAATTGTACTAAATAAAACAAAATCCACAAAACAATCAGTTGTAAACCAAAGATCTTAACCAAACAAAAATGGACTTAAAGTGCAGGATAAACAAAAACAAACTACAAATCTCTAGCCGAGATACAAAGATCCCCCACAGGGACAAAGCGAATTACACAAGCTATCAAAAGCTGTCAGAGCTAACTAAAGCAATCAGAGCCAACAAAGCAAGTTTACAGCAGTCAAAAAAACACCCAATAAAGTGGCAAGCTGTCTGAACAAAGAATCAGCCGCTCCTTCTCCTTGGAAGTCCTTGGTTTTAAAAGGGAGGCCTCAACAGCGATTGGTGGAGCCGGCAATTGATGACCCAATCACGGTAGGCCTCAGGGTGTGGCACAGGACAAGCAGGGCAGCACCCACTTCCAGGTAAAGTCAGTCTGATTAGCCACTGCAAAAAAAACAAATAAACACAGAAAAGGCCACTGGCCATAACACCTCCCCCCTTAAAATCCTAAACTAAAAGGGTTTTGGGAGGAACATTTCCAACCGAAGGTAACTATATAAGCTACACTCTAAACAAAGCATCTGCTGAGAATTTGACTGTACCATTCTTTTATTTGATGGTAATTAACGTAGGTCTAGATCCTAGGTATACCTCAAGGTGCTGAAGCGCTAGAAGCAAAGCCAGAGTTTCTCTCTCAATGATGGGATACTTGAACTGACTTCTTGTAAATTTACCAGAAAAGTAACAGACGGGATGATCAGCTCCGTTATCACCTTCCTGTAACGATACAGCTCCCGCTCTCACAGCACTATCGTCCACCTCAATTTTAAATGCCCTAGACATGTTTGGAGAAGAGGGGACAGGTGGATGAGACAAAAGAGGTTTAACATTTTGTAACGAATGCCGATACTCAGGAGTCCAATTAAGGTTTACGTTTAGGTTCAGCATAGTAAGAAGGAGGACTACAGGTAAGGTTCTACAGAAGTTCCTGTAAACACTAGCCATGCCAAGGAAATGGCGAAAGGCTTTTACTTTGACTTTCCAGTGACATACCTTAACCATTTTTGTGTTGGGTCGAAGTGGAGTTTGGTAAGAAATGGAATGGTGAATAGCAGGAGGAGTAACCTTGTCAGGCTTACCAGTTATCTGAGAGGTGGGGTAGCTGTGGCAGTACTGAGCATAGAATGCCACTGGTTCAACTCTGGCTTTGTCAGCACTTACCACACTTGAGAAACACCGTTTTGGAGCTGGATCCACCTTCAGAAAGGAAGCAGAGACATTAGCTTGTGGTGGCTCTTCCTCCCTAGGAAGGAAGTAGGGGACATCTAAAACATCCAGGGCTGGAGTTACTTTACCACCTGCAATATCATTACCTAGTAAAAAGGAAATGCCTTTAACTGGTAACGCAGAACAAACAGCAACAGGAAAGGTGCCAGAAATCAGTTTTGATTGTAAATGTACCAGATGTACAGGACGGGGGCCATAACCCATTTCAAGTCCTTGCAGTATCACACTGTAGCCACAAGAAGACATCTCAGGAAAGGGTAGGGAATCTGCTAAGATAACAGATTGTGAGGCACCCGTATCACGCAAAATGCGAACTGGATGTTGAGCTGTAGGCTTTCCAGACAGTGAAACAAACCCATCCAACAAAAAGGGTTCAAAACATGGATCTGGAGTGCAGCCATGTTCAGCTTTTCCTAGAACAGGAGCTTTTCTCTTAATTAAACCCACACCCTTTGGTTTGGTCTGTGAAGTGTTCTGTTTTATTTTTGTTTCAAAGCCAAACAGTTAGCAATTAAATGACCTGTTTTGTGACAATAGAAACATTCTTTGTCATCTTTTTGTGGAGTTGACGTTGATTGGTCCGTAACTGTTTTAGCAGGCACATTTTCAGTGAGCACAGACTGAAAGGTAGACTTATGCGTAAGCACATATTCATCGGCTAACACAGCAGCAGAAGAGTGTGAGTTTACCTTTTGCTCATTTAAATGAACAACAACACGTTCAGGTAAACAATTTTTAAACTCTTACAATAGAACAAGTTCTCTCAGAGTGTCAAAATTTGTCACCTTACTTGAAGCACACCAACGGTCAAAGAGACTTCCCTTCTCCCTGGCAAACTCTACATAGGTCTGAGAGGGGCTTTTCTTAAAAGACCTAAATTGTTGCCGGTAAGCCTCAGGAACAAGCTCATAAGTTTTCAAAATGGCAGCTTTAACCACATCATACTTAAGGGTGTCACAAAGAGGGAGGGCGGCTACAACCTCTTGAGCTTTACCATGGATTTTGCACTGTAGGAGTAGAGACCAAATGTCAGGTGGCCACTGTAAAGCCTGCGCTATTCGTTCAAAAGCAGAGAATTAAGAATCAATCTCTGTCTCTCGAAACTCAGGTACTAAAGACACATATTTAGTAACATCAAAGGACTAACTGAAGAGGGCCCACCAGAACTACCACCAGGGCTCTCACTGGCTGTGTGAACTGTGGATCTGGCCTTATACTCGAGCTCTAACAAGTTTTCTAAATTGTAAATATGGGATCGTATTGATTAGATCCTGGACGAGCCCCCATTTAATGTTACGACCCGGCTCGGCCAGGGGAAAGGGAAGTAACATTAAAGAAACTTAGATGTTAAGGTTTAACAATTTAGAGGTTTATTGTTTGGGTTTTGACAAAAATAAAAAGGTAAAAATTAACAATAATCAAAATGTAGGTACTTACAACAACATGTACTAAATAAAACAAAATCCACAAAACAATCAGACTTGTAAACCAAAGATCTTAACCAAACAAAAATGGACTTAAAGTCCAGGATAAACAAAAACAAACTACAAATCTCTAGCCGAGATACAAAGATCCCCCACAGCAGAGGTTCCCAATCTGTGGGGCGCGCCCCCTAGGGGGGGGCGCCGTGTCATTGCAGGGGGGGCGCGGGAAGCCGTCTGGATGAAAAAAAAAAAAAACATGAACACTGTATGCGCTGGGTTTTTACCTTAGAATGGCCAACTCTCTGTAATTCCTATGTCAATTTGATAAAGTAGAGGCTTCCACACTTCCCATATTTGTGTCCTCTGTCACTTTTATCAGCAGTTAAAACTGTTTAATCCGTTGTTAACATGTAAACTGTTTTTCCGAGCCGCCTTTAAACGCAACATGAGCGCTACGACGCTCGCGCTGGAGGAGACCTGCTGCTGGGCGGAGCTACGTAGGTTTGTGTTAGAATCACGGCAGCAAACCAGCAAAACGCAAAGAACTTTTCACAGTTTTTCCCTCCAAACTAACCGACTGAGTTGAGTAAAGCTGTTGGATGCAGGTAATGTTAGCTTAAAGATGACTAGCTAATATCAATACAGAACCTTAAGCTTAACAAGTACCTTGTAGGCGCAGAAAATGTTTGGAAACCACTGGGAACCACTGCCCCACAGGGACAAAGCGAATTACACAAGCTATCAAAAGCAATCAGAGCTAACAAAGCAAGTTTACAGCAGTCAAAAAAACACCCAACAAAGTGGCAAGCTGTCTGAACAAAGAATCTCCTTGGAAGTCCTTGGTTTTAAAAGGGAGGCCTCAACAGCGATTGGTGGAGCCGGCAATTGATGACCCGATCATGGTAGGCCTCAGGGTGTGGCACAGGACAAGCAGAGCAGCACCCACTTCCAGGTGAAGTCAGTCTGATTAGTCATTGCAAAAAATAAAATAAAAAAATAAACACAGAAAAGGCCACTGGCCATAACAAGGATATTGATTGTTTTCACAGATTATCTGTCTCATAACAAACTGCTACGACATGGTGACAGCTTTAACAAATATGAAAACATATTTCTTATTAAAGTTACATACTGCAGCCTGAATAAAATGCAACTACATAGCATTTTTGAGAAGTCTGGATTGCTTTTGACTGTTGCTCATGGAGAGAGATATTTCAGTATCTAAAACTAATAGAAAAAATGTAAGCAACCTACTTGCATACTGGTTGTGGTACTGTTGGATGCTAAATTCATGAGCAGTAAATATTGTGCTAATTATCAGTATTGAACCAAAGAAAGCAAGACAGATGCAAGCCTTTAAAATTGTGACGCATTTTATGGTAAGGTAAGGTAATTTTATTTATATAGCACATTTTCAGCAACAAGACAGTTCAAAGTGCTTTACATGAGTTACAAGGAAATACAAACAAAATAATAAACCAAAGGAAAGAAAAAAGAGGAAAGAAAACTAATCTAATGTTGTTCTAAAGTATGTAAACTAAGTGCTCCTGATAAAATAAGCTAAAAAATGACTGATCTAATTCCTTTTCTGGGTTAAAGTGAGTACTCCACAATTCTAAGTTTGTTCTAAATCCTTTTCTGGGCTAAAAGGGGGTCAAATAGACTCAAAAAAATTGCGTGGGGGGCCCAAACAAATTTTTTGTCAGGGGGCCCATGATTCCTGGCGGCGCCCCTGATGTGAACACCCAAAGGCACCTTAACATCTAAATCAATTACTATTTTCTAATAATATTCCATTTATAAATTATTATCCCTGAAAGTTAAATTACAAATTAGGCATAGACAAAATTAATCCGATTATTGTGTACTTCATTCAGTTCTATTAATACCTAGCAACAAACGAAAGTGTACGTTTATTGACTTCCACAGTTAATTAGGTCTACAAGAATATAAAAAAACAAAGTTTACTGAAATAAACAAAATACACAAGCACAGTGTAATTAATTGTTTTATTATCCTGATATTACAAAGCTTTTAGCCAAGTTTAACAAAAATCAAATCCAACTTTCAGCAACAATTCTCAAAATTATTCAACCTGCTGAATAAAAGTCTTCAATAGAAAATGCTTGAAATAATCACAGCGCTTCACTTTTTCCACGTTTATTACAGCCTTATTCCAAATTGATCTTTTTTCTCAAAATTCTTCACACAAATACCAATTATAACAATGTGGAAAATGTGTTTGAGATTTCTGCAAAATTATTACAAACAGAAAACTAAGAAGTCACATTTACACAAGTTTACATTACTGATGTGCCATTTATTTTATTAAACTGCTAATTAATTTGTGGTTACCTAGCCTTTACTTAACACAAGTATGACCTGGCCAAGAAAGGCAGCAGCAGTACGTGTCATAACAGACAAGAGAAGTAGACAAAAATAACACAAATAGACATCAGAAATATAAAAAATGTATATATATATAAACAGTTTGACAATAAAGTTAAACTGTTATGATGATGATTTTTTTTTTTTTTTTTTTTTTTTTTTTTTTTAAAAAAAGGGGAATTTTCCTTTCCCCGGATTTTCTTTTTTTTTTTTTTTTTTGGGGAAAAATT
>NW_015115772.1:56066-57607 GCF_001443285.1 Poecilia latipinna
AAAAAATAAAAATTTTTTGTTTTTTTTTTTTTTTTTTTTTTTTTTTTTTTTTTTTTTTTCAAAAAAGTGGCAATTTACCATTGCCAGGATATGCATTATTTTTGTTTGTTCAGTGAGACATATTCTGACAGTTTTCTTTCAGGTTGTGAAGCTTTTCAAGAAACTAGAATATAATAAACACAAAGCAAGGCAAAAATGTATCGTAAACAATGCTTCTAACAGTATACAATACAAATACAAAAAATAAATCCAATTAAAATAAATTGGAGCAATGCACCAAAAATTTGCTAATTTTTCTTCAACTGCATTTTGATCAAGCCACAAATTTCACTGCACAACTGTCAAGAAACATATATAAAATAAATAAATAAATAAATAAAATTAAGACAATTTACACTATTACACCCCAAGAATGCAAATTAAATTGTACAGCTGTAATAAAAATGTTTTACCCTTTATTAAATATTTACTTTTCAAGCTAGAAATATGCTACAGATTCAGCTTCAGGACTGTTTTACTAGGTTGGCAGATAAAGCTGCCCTGGAGGAGAAGCCGCCCTGGGCAGATGCCCACTTCGCCCATAGCAGAAACCCCTGTTGTTTGCAGTTCTTCTCCTGCTTCATCAGGGTGATAGGTCAATATGAAATGTAATATGTATTTATAATATCCTCTTGAATCTGCTGTTTTTGTGAGAATATTATGGAAAAAAGATATTTGGGGTTAGTTGGGCTTCCACTGACAGAACAACAAACTTGATCTCATGGCATTTTAAAAGCAGACGGATTGTAGAAGTAGAGGGTCGAGTATTTGCCATGACGGGAAACAGCTGAGTGCACCTTGAACTCACTGCCAGCTGCTTTTGTTGGAGATAAAATAATCAATCACTCTGTAACCTTCAGGTGGTGCAATCATCTGTGCTCGAGCTTGCATGCTGCTGATTTAATCATTCGACACGTTTTCCCTGCAGAGGTTATATTAACCGAGGCACAACGTGGCCTTTAGAGAGATTGTCATACAGTGTAAACACAAGCTACAGCGACCAGCAGAAAATCTGTTCATATGTGAGAGATAATGTCTCTTTGAAAAGTGATAACAACAAATAACATTCCCCTGGTTTACAGCTGTAAACCTCACTGCTCAGCTCCAGTTATCTGTCAGTGTACGAAACAAAATAAAAGAACAACCTGTTCAACTAAAGGCACCCCAAGAGAGCCCACTCAGCTGAAAACACTCTTGTTTACCATCCTGGGTAAATTTTGAAATTATTGATTTGTAAGATGGAATGGAGGAAAAAACTCCCAATGAGCTGACATTTGCAGGGCACAGCGTTGCCTATGGAGAAATGCAAAGACATCAGTGACATTTAAAAATAATGAAGGAAGGAACGACTTTCTGTGACGTGTTCAGCCAAGCGTCGGTTTAGGTTCACAGGGAAAAGTTTTTTCAACCCACAGACCCAGCCACAGCTTTTAAGACGCACCTAACATGACATTCTTCAAAGTTCTGCAAATTTTCAATGTAGAATACACACACACACACAC
>NW_015115773.1:0-20000 GCF_001443285.1 Poecilia latipinna
TGTTTACACATCCGTTAAAACATTGAATATATCTGTCCATGGATTCCAGGCAGTGAAGCTCCTCCATGTTGTTCTCTCTCTTCCTCTTCACTAGCTAGTTAACGATATCGTTGAATGAGATTGAAGGCAGCTTGTCCACATCGTCTGACATATTTTCCTTCATTGTCTCATGCTGGTTGATCCCAGCCATTTTGTTCACGGATTTTTCTTGCACACATATTTTCTTTTTGTTGGTCTCGTTAGCCAATGCGCTGGCCTACTGCTGCCCTTAGTTTCGTTAGTTTAGTTTACGTTGCGTTCGCATCAAACGCTCTTTGTGCGTCTGGTTTCGTTCTAAGTCTATGTGGAGGCACGTTGTTGCGCCTCGTTTCGCATGTCTAGAACGGCACGATTTGAAGCGTTCGGAGCATTTTGAGTGTTTGACAAAAGCGTCCGACGCTTCCAACAAATAAGCTGGCAACAGCAGCCACAGCGATTTTGATGCGTCTGACGCGCCTCCACATAGACGTACGAAACGCTCAGCGTAGAGCAAAATGTCTGCGTTCAAAGTGACACGTGTTCAACTTGAAGCGTCGGACGCGTTTTTGGTGTGAGCTTGGTCTAAACCAGGGGTGGGCAGTCCTGGTCCTGGAGGTCCGAGTCCTGCATCTCTAGACGTCTCCCTGGTCCAACACACCTGGATCCAACAGCTGAATCTCCTCCTCAGTGCAGTCAGGTGCTAACGACCTCATTATTTGACTCAGGCGTGTTGGAGTAGAGATGCATCTAGAAGCTGCAGGAGGCCCTCCAGGCCCGGAGTTACCCACCCCTGGTCTAGTAGCAACCCTGAGCAGGAATAACCAGCGTTTAGTTTCATAACTCGCTAACTGAGAAACTCCTGGGGTTCTTGGCAACGCGGAACAAGAATCAAACATGGAGGGCCAACTTTAGTGTCTTTTTGTTGTTACCCTTACCTTTTTGTCTTTCTTTTGGTTTTGTTTGTATTTTTTTCAAGTCATGTGAAGCACTTTTAACTGCCTTGTTGCTGAAAATGTACTATATAAATAAAATTACCTTGACTCAGATGGCGCCGATCACTGCCGGTTCTGACTTGTGGGAACTCTGAACAGCGAGAGTCGTTTACAGAAACGGGAAATATTTGGGCCAAATATGTGACAAATGGCCATTTCTGCCTGCTGGATATCAGTCCAGTGGTTGCAATGTTTTGCCTGATGGACGTATTTAAATTCCAGCCGCCTGGAGAACCAGAGAGGAAGGAAAGACGTGAAATCTATTGAAGTGCTTCTGTAAAATGGACTTTGTTCAGGTAGTCACTTTGTTTTCATGCTGGTAATATTTACTCAGGGAGGGAGATCTCTCTGCCTTTTCTTCTCTGCTCCTCTTCCTCCTCTTGCTCTCCATGGTTTATCTTCTGGCGGTGGGATTAGCCGCCAGGGAAAATGCAGGGTAAAATTAGCCCCCGGCTGTCCTCTCAGGCCACGACCATTGATTTTCTGCCACGAATGGAGAAAAAACCCTGCTGCTTAATGTTCTTCACACCGCCAAGGAGAGGTGTTTTCTTTTACTGCCTTGGTTTTTGTTTGCTGCTCTCCTCTGTTTATAACCTTAGAAGAGTAGAAACTATTGTTTTTATTGCAGAAAATATGGCAGAACAATTCAGGAGTTATTTTAGGTGATCGATTCCCGAAACTCTTGAAAGTTGAATTCAGTGAAAATTCCTGAATAATTCACATTTTATATCAAATAGATTAACTACACAGCTTGTTTGGAAGACTTTAAATAACATGATTTTCCGTATACAGCTAATAAAAAGACATTTAAAATTAAAAAATTACCTCAAACCAATAAAAAAACATTTTTACTGCAGAAATGTGAGCTTAATAAAAACTGTTTAATAAATGTTTAAAAGTTGACCATATTCGCAAGAGCTCCACTGGAACATATTCTAATTTATTGAATATGACTGATGGGTTAGCAACAGATAGAAACTAATATGTTTGTTGTTCAGCTCATATGTCCATTTTTCACATAATTTAGCAGCAAGAAGGGCGTTTGAATCAAAAATGATGCTTATTTTTTTTATGTTTTCGATTAAAATTATTTGCAAACTGTGCAAATAACTTTATTAAACATTTTAATCGAGTCCCACCACTAATGAATGTTTTCAGTTTGTTCCAGTAGAGAACTGGCTGGAGATTTGATTAGATTTTATCAGTTAATAACTGATAAGTGAGTGTAGGATTATGAAACAATAAAACTAATATTGGTGTTTTGAAGTTTTTGCCAACATTTGCTGCTATATGTTTACAGTCCAGTGCACCTTGTATTGTTGGGTGTAAAGTACAGGCCGTATCTGTTCTTCTTTATGTTGTTTTTGACATAATTAAATGGTCTAAAAATGCAGCATGGCTCTGAAGTCAGAGCAACATGATGCGTGGTTTTCAGTTTGGTGGGAAATTGTGCCTTTTTTCTTTAATTTTGATTAAATCAAATCTAATGCCATCAGCTTACAATCAACCAATATTTCTGGATTTTTCTTCTAAAATGGGTTTTCACCTGAGTCCTCACAGGACTGTTCTGTTTCATTCACATAAAAACAGAGGCCCAGAAGGCTGCTTTTACTCCCCTGGACCTCTAGGGGGCGCCAAGCATGAAGCATGGGACATGTTTATGAGGTTAGTGATAAACACTAGAAGAATACAACGATGAGCTGGAGTCTGATGTTGGATTATAAAACTAATAAAACACAACATGTAATCAGAGATGCACAGATCTGATTGGGTGTCGATGACGATGTTCCTGATCTATAAGTGTAGATCTACTCAGTCTATTTCTATGGTTTATTTATTTACATTAGTCAGAATGAATAATTTCTCTTTCTGATCCATTTTAAAGGTTTGTTACAGTTTATTTTTATATATTTCACCAAAGTAGTCAAACTATTATTTTCAGTTTCATCCATTTTTCATTGGTTGTTTTCCCCCCTGATTACACTGACAAAACAAATTAAAGTCATTTTTCCAGAAACTAAAATCTTTATGGTTCTTTAAGACTCCATTTACGTCTGCATGTGGGGCACAAAGGGTTAAAAAAGTTCCCACATGGACGGGGTCTAAGCCACCAGGGCTCCCAGTTTCAGTCATTTTGGTTTTTCAGCTGATAAAACTGAAACTAAAGCAGTGAATCTTTGTAACTTTTAAATTGATTTTTGTTGAGAGCCAAACATGTAGTTTTTTTTTCCTGTTTCCTGCTCATTACAAACGGAGGTCTTTCCTTATTAAATTCAATTAGTTTTTGCATTTACAAGTAAACAAGGCTATTGTAGTAAAATACGGCACAATCATGTTCAGTCATTGAGGCAAGGACGCAAATCAAAACACTGGAATTAAACTGCACACACACACACACACACACACACACACACACACACACACACACACACACACCGTGTTTCTATTCAGGAGATGTTTAGTGTGAACATGTGCTTTCTTTCAGATTGGACTCGAGTTTCTGACTAATTCAGTTAATTCAGGCTGCAGTTTGAAGCAACACATGGAAAACTACGTTTTTATCCCGTTTTACCAAATCCTCGATCGGATCACAGCCTTTCGCTTCGTCTTTGCTTGGTGAAGGCCTCCATTAATTAAATAACAATGACATGTGGTTGGTTTTGTTGTTGCATGCCCATCATTCTGACTCCCTTGTAGCTTCCTGAGCCTCGTTTTGACTCGGTTAAATGGATCCTGGAAGCTTCTTCAGCATGTAAATCTCTGAAGTGAGAAGGATCGGAATGTTGTTCCGATCCGTTGGATAATCTCTTCCTGTTTTCCTTCCCGCCAGCCCTCAGCATTACCCTCCCGCCTGCCTGCAGTCGTGTCATCTTGTCTGTTCCCCACCTATCTGTTCGGCTACATCTCCAAGATGCTGTAATTTCCTTGGCCTGGCTTGATGTTTATTGTGAGGCTGAAATTGAAAATGGCCTGTAATGGAGTGAGCCGCGCAGCCCCGGGACCAATTCACAATCTAAATGACTTGCTCCTTTTCAATGGCATCGACTGGAGGGCTCTTTGTGCTGCCTCGTACCTAATCAACCTCCGGCGTGACCCCCAGTTCTCGGGGGCTGCTGCTGGATTAATGATAAAATCATTGGTTCAAACAATTATTCGACCTGAAATGGCTGGCCATTTTACTCTGGAAAATTAAAGAATGTGAAATTAATTTTTTTTCTTCCTGCACCGTGTTGCAGCAGTGCCACTTATGACTGAACTCTGCCCCCCTAAACTCTTGATTTCATATGAAAGAGCGCCTTTACTTTATCTAGTTTTTACGTTTTAGCTCCTTTCTGTTCCATATTCCTCTCCTGTGTCCCTCGTTGCAAGTAGTTTTGCAGATGTCAAAGTAGCAAGGCCTCCACCGTGTTTGTCTTTCTTTCCGTCTGTCTGCCTGCTTATCTAATTTCCTTTTTATTTGCCTGCTAACCAATCGGTGTGTGTCTGAGCATGTGGCCGTTTCCACAGTTCACAAATGATGGCGACGTTTCAGTTAAATCATTAGGGACAAATTTTACTCGTCATAATTAAACTCTGATTAGGCAGAAATATCTTAAATAAAGGATTAAATGTTGGAATAGTTCTGAAAATGTGCCAAGAATTTACTAAGTGTGAAATTAGGTGATTAAAATGTGCTACATTTGAAAACTATATATAATTATTTCACTGATTAGTTATTCTATGGTTTCTGTGTTGCAGAAAACAAATGAATAAAATGAGCCTCCAGGCTGCAGCAGCATTAACTGCTCACTGGATGTGATGGTTCATGGGATCTACGGTGGCTGACGGGTCCAAAAAGCTAATGGTGGAACGCGTTGCAAACAGCAGTGGTGCCCAAACTTTTTGCCATGTGGGCCAAAACTGTCGACTCCAACATAGTCGCTGGCCAAAAATACCTAAACCTGAAACCCAGCAAATAAGGTGGTAAAAATAGTAGATTTTTACGACGGTGAAAGGATTACGTTTCGGACAAAAACTCTGACATTTTGTTATTTATTTTGAAATATTCAAAAGACAGGGAGCTACAGGGAGCCTGTGTAGAGACATTAAAACTGGTGATGTGCTCTTGTCTTCCTGGTTTTAGTCAGAACTCCTGCAGCAGCGTTTCGGATCAGCTGGAGGATCTAGAAATGGCTGAAAAGTTACTTGTAAGTTAGTTTTGGCCTATTTCAAGTTTGCTAAGATATTTGCATTGGAAACTAGACCAAAAATACTTTTTGTGTTTTGCAGTGTTTTGTGTTTGTGAGGCTATGGTTACTGTGTCATGCCTGAAAAACGATGTCATCAGTTTTTCATCATCATTTCCATTAATATCGTAATAGTGCCATGGAATATTGGTATAAAATGCAAGGTACACATCGCCCACTCCTAATAACAACATGCATCTTTTCTTAAATAAAAAAATATAATTCTAGTTCACTTTAAAAAAAATCTGCATAAATTGGGATAAACAATGAAAGAGCGATGCCTGCCAGGCTGCAGATTTGCTACAGGCTCAGCGTTACTGACGAGCATTCCTGCTTGATTTACAAAAATCTGTCTGAATGCAGCCAGGAAATCAGTTTGGAAGCAATTTGCCTAAAAGAGGAAGCATGAAACATTGGTGGATTTACGGAGAATGATACAGAGACGTGGCTGCTCCCCCTCCGCCCGGCGGTGCAGCAGGACAGACCCAAACATCAGGAGCGTGTCTGCAGAACGGCGGATTATAGATCGCCTGCCTGCGCACAGCTAAAGTCTGATGAGTCCCGCTGTGCACTTGTGTCCATCAAACACCTCTTGATTACTGGCTGTGTATTTATCATCATCGTCGCCATCATCATTATCATTATCACTCTGCTCCCCTCTCTTAAGTCTGAGACAATGGGCTCTCCGTAAAGGCTCTTATTGAACTCCTCGCATCCTCAGTCCGGGTCCAGTCCTCCTCAGCAGCCCGCAGTGTGGCTAGGTAATTACCCGGGGATTGATTCCCCTAACAGAGACCATTTCTTCACCTCCTGCAGAATCCATAAGAGGCTTATAATAAGCCCTGCTCACCTCCATAGCTTCCTAGCTAATGTCTCAGAAACCGGAGCCTATTTTGACTTGTTGATGGAGATGCTGGAGCCGTGCAAGAGGCAGCAAGGCGAGAAAAGGGAACTCTTCACTGTGGAGATTTAATTATTAAAAGGCCACAAAGTTATGTTTTCATCTTACCTGGGTTGATGTGTGTGGAGATTGAATTTTCTTTCAAAGAAATATTTTCTTTGCCTAATTCAATCGTGAACCTTCTGTCCTGTGACTTTATGAGGTTGGAGGCTCAACGGCAAAACTTTCTTTTGCTTTGTTTGAGTCGATTGAGGAGACTCTGTGAAGTCAGGTGACCAAAAGAAAGTTTGGCTGCTTTAAACAAAACCCACCTTCATGGCTTTTCTAATTATCATTCTCAGGATGCAGCAATTTGTTGCTTCCAATCTGCCAGTCAGCAGCGGGGCATGAAGAGGGCCGAGAGCCAGGCAGAACAGAGCCGCTATTCATCCAGACGACCTATGAGCCACTGGCAGCGGCCCACTGTCTGTGTGTGTGAGAGAGTCCACACAAGACAGGGGTGTCCAAAGTGCGGCCCGGGAGCCATTTGTGGTCCTTGAATTGATTTTGCAGTTGACATGATGCAGGACCCGCCTCCATGCGGAAGTAGAGCAAACCCAACAAAGAGCAGAGTAATAAAGAGGTGGAGGAACCGTTACCGACGTGTTGGAGGCCCTTTGTTCACACCGAACATGTTCCGCGTGTCAGAAACACGTCTGACACTTCAGGTTGGATGCTTGTGCACTTTGAAGTCAGACATTTATTACGCTGTGCTCAGTGTGATCTGAGCTCCAGGTGTGTCTGGTTTACATTCAGTCTGTGGACGAGCGTCGTTTCCATGGGAGCGTGGCACCAAAATATTATTTCTGCAATCATAGCAGAGGCTCTTCAGCATCTTGGCCTGTTTTTACCGAATGGATTGATTTATTGTTAGCTGTCATGTCAGTGTAAGACAACATAATGATAACAAATAAGCTAACTTTAGCTTTTGAGCTAATTTGGACTTACCAGCCAAAACTAGCATAATGAATAGATTAAGTTAATGTCAGTCAGCATGTAAGTGGAAGCTGGTATAACGTCATAGTCTTTTCTTTACGTCCATAATAACATCAGAGCTTCATGTAAACAGTAAAAGGAACTTTGTGTGCATAGAAGATGAATGTTTGATTGCTATATATATAAAATATAAAATCAGCAGTCACCTGCATTCCTTTTGTCCAGAGAAATGAAAAGTCATGACATTCGTCTAGTGTTTAACTTTTTAGGCCACTAAAGAAACATTCCAAACATCCATTCAAGCTTTTCCAGACTGTTTTCTTCTTCTTCTCTGCTGCTGTTCTATGTTCTCAAAGCTCAACCTTTCATTGCTTTGCTGTCCCAGTTTGGTGCAGCCAGTTCAAAATGCTGACTGATGTTTTTGGATTATTATTATGAGTATATCCAAATAATGTCCTGCATAAACACGAAGAAGTTTTTTTTTCTGCTCCTTGGTGTGTAAAAGTCTACAATCTTTTGTGAAAGTTTAAATTAAAATATTTGGCGAGAAGGCAGGGAGCAGTAATTACTTCCCATTCACTACCAGTCACTTAATAACTCTCCTGTGCCCTCCTCCTCTATTTATCGACCATTCCCCCTTCCCAACTGGGACAGATATTTTCCTAATGAGTGAATCGGTTGGGAAAGCTGGAGGAAGTGGAGCGTGAATGTGACCTTTGGCGCACTTTATAATTACAGAGGTGTGTCCTGTTTTTGGGAAATTGCTGAATGTGTATTAGAATGACTGAACGTTTGGATGCAGTAGAAATGTAGATGTTTTTTAGAGTGTGAACCTTCTGCAGATTGACTGCGGATGCATCAGTGGGTGTTTTTAGGGCCCCCCGTTTGTGAAGCAGCTTTGTCTCTGTGTGACTGAAGCACATTGTTCCAGATCAAGGGATGGGAATGAGGCTTTTGGCAACCTGCTACAGACGAGCAAACGCACACTAAGAGCCTGGGATCCAATAATAGAACAACAGTTCAGTCAGATCTCCTTCTATAGATCGCAGATTTCTTGGATATTTTTTATTTAACGTTACATTTGCAGGTTTTGAAGCCTCCCTTCCTTTCTTTCTTCCATTTCATTCAAATTTTAACATATAATTTACACACAAGAGATGAAGAAAAGGCATTAATAAGGTTTATGTGTTCTACTCATAATGCCATTTTCTAAATCTCTTATTCTTGTATGCAAACAAAAATGACCGATATAAGTGTACATTATTTTATATGTAGGTTGGTGAACAGCTAAAATCTGGTGAATAACAGGTTATAAACTTTAGTATATTTAGTAAGTTTGGAAAGTTTTCACACACATGAAAGTTGACATTATTTAGGCGTTTTCATGTTTTTGGTTGTTAAAATATTCAAATTCATTTTTGCATTTTTACTATTGATACCAGCTAACCATGAGACCATAACACACTGGTCCAGTTCCAGTTAGACCATCAAAAAGTGGGAAAAACTGAGACAAAGCTCACATTTGGAAGATTTTACTCTGTCTCCAAGTACGCAAATGAAAAATCAGTTTAGAGCTGCGTTCTACTACAGATGTGCGCAAAACTTTGTAAAAAAAAAAAAAAAAATACAATTTTGCAATTGTGACGTTTGTTAAAATATAAACAATTAAAATCACGTAAATAAAGTTTGTTCATGTGATCAGTCTCATCCTCCAACCACTTCCTGTCACTGTCTTATTCAACGTTTCTGCCAGTAGTAACATCCTGTTGTTGATCATGTGAAATACGCTAACTTTGATACAGCTGAAAAATCGCCTCATTATAGCACAAAAACATTTAATTCCATTAAATTTGTGCATTTTCAAGGTCAGACTGAGAAGCTCCACCTCTTTAAGACAAAGTTAAAGGCCGAGAGTGATGGGATTTTAATGTATTTATTTTTTTCAGACTCAGTTCTAAAAGCAGTGGAATAAACACAGTTTAGCTTTAGGGCAAACATTATCAAATTCTCACATAAACTGAACTCCTGCAGTATCTTTCAACATTGGCACATTTTTAGTCAGACTGCGGTAGTTTTGGTCTCCTATCTCCCCATCTGGCGGTTGCCAGGTCGACTGTGGGTGGCCTACATAAAGGTCAACCGGCCTGTCCAATGAGCAGGAGGCCTGCATGCCTGTGAATGAGTCTGACCTCAGGAGACAGAGCTTCCCTTCTTCCTGTGGAATCACTGAGGTTTCAGGGTGAAGGCTGACTCGACTTGGCATCCCTGCCTTCTGAATTACTCACACACACACACACACACACACACACACATACACACATACACACACACACACAGACATCCTTTTCCTTCCGGTAAACCTTCTCCCACAGTTACCAAGACCACCATCATGGCAGCACATTCGCCGTTGCCATGGAGACTTTGGTGCTGTACTGCCGGACCCTTTGGACCCGTGTCGTCATCAGAGGAGCTGAACAGACTTGTAATTAAATGGGAACATTTATTTATTTAAATGTTTGTCATCATTTACAGGAACAGATCTTTGATTTTTTAAATTAATCTCCAGTTCAGAATCAATGTTAAAAACTATGACATCATATTTCATCATGTTTATTTTTTCAGGTAGAATATGCTTTTATTGTGTTTTATTCATTCAACATTTGGAGGCTTCAGATAAATGTAATTATTATTCACAGCTGGTATAAAATCCACTCTGGGTCGCTGAAGTAGCACAGTTATAAGTCATAGTTATACATCTGTACATGTTTATTTTAAATATCTTCACATTTTTCACATGCGATGAAAGTGTATTACATAGAATGCACATGTGAGTCGCATGAAAAGCACATGTGCATTTTCATGTTTATGTGGGATTTTTCATGGTAAAAATTCATGATACACATATTTCCACATATGTGAAACATTTGTTTTTAACATAAAACGTCCAAATTCACTCACAATTTGTGACACATCATTCACATGTGAATATTTGTGTGAACCATGTGCACATGTTTCATTTCTTAACCTGGATTTTGATCGTTTAACTCGATTATTCATGTTGTTGACGTAGAGTTTAGAAAACAAGCATGTCGTTTTATTTATGTGGTGGTTATTAAGTCATGAAAAACTTTTCATTGGTAGGAAAAGTGCAAGAAGGAAACTTTTTCTGTCAGCTTATATATATATATATATATATATATATATATATATTTCTGTAATCAGTGTCTGGTTATCAACCTGTCATTCATTCACTGAACTTATCAGTGACACTAAATGACTCTTTGCTGGATACGAGTTTATCTGCTTGGAATGCCTTCATATTTAACTTGTGTTTTAGTTGATCATGTTTTGTTTTAAGGTATTTACAGTTGGCCGGTTCTGCACACCGTCGTCCCAAACATGATCTTCATCCCACTTTCTGTCATCCTCACTCCGTCTGTCTGACTTCGCCTGTCTCTCTGGCCGTGTTGGTGGCGACAGGAGACAGTGGCGTGCTGGCAGGTGCATGCCACTAAATTACCATCCGTACACACACACACACACACACACACACACACACACACACACAAAGCAGGGCTCTCCTGTGCTGAGAAGGCTTCCATTATCATATCAAAGCGTCTCTCACTGAGACGTGGCAGTGCTTCAATTTAAGCAATTAATGCAGAGAGACTCTGTCACACAGCCCAGCACCCCTCCACCTCACACACACACACACACACACACATGGTTGTACACATGCAGGGCTCTCTTGTGGCTCTGAGACAAAGGTGTTGGGAAGTGTGGATCCATATTCTCAAGGCCATGGTGCTGCTTTTCTCTCCTGTTTTGGCCTTGAAAGAGGTTTTCTTCCTGCCCTCCTCCATGTTTCTGCACCTGAAACGGTAAAGATGTGTGTTCAGGTGGCATGATGGCGACACAGGCTTTGTGCTAGAATCCTCTTTTAGGACACTTAGACTTTGATGGCGTCTGAGGTCGAAGCAGATGGACGGACAGAATCCATTCTCACACAGCAACAAATGTAAAATGTGAGGCCCGTTTGTGACTGTTATCCCTTTAGTGAATATTGATTCTTCTAGTTTATGTTTATATTTGAATATAAATGCATTTTCCAATTTAACTGGCTGTAATTATTCTAGTCTGTTCTGAACAATCCTGTTCACTTCAACTGGAGAATGTTCCCTGATTTCAAAACTTGGTCTGAAGTGGAGCTTGTAATTCCAGCCTGCAGTGCAGCAGATCAGCATCAGGAGGAAGCTGCGAGACTTGTAAATAAGTTTTAGTGCAATCGTTTAATTTGATTGTTTAATTGTAGTTATTGTGACCAAAGTCAGTGTTTTTTGTCACTGCAGAGAAAAAGTTACATGTGAGATGCAAACAAATTGTTCCAGAAGTTATTCTGATAAATGATCATGTTTTGACAGAACTCGTTCTCAAATATCAGTGAACTTTAATTTCTAATGAACATTGAACACTGGAACTGGGAGACATTTTAAATACCCAAAATAAACAAACAGAAAAAACTAATAAAATAAAGTCGGTGCTCAGTGATGTTGTGCTATACGTAACGTAGCCAGTCCAGTCTCAGCAGAATGACGTCATAACATGAAGTCCAGCAGCTGATGTTCCACTTTTACATGTTTCAACATGTAACATGTTTTTCCAGTGTGCCTGTGTCAAATGAACCCGATTTTGTCTGATTTTATGCATAAAGCAGATTAATAATGACATGTTGCTAACAGACACAATAGAAATGTGGAACTTGGTTATGAAACAAACCACATTCATATCAAGTGGATTTGCTGCTGAGGCTCCTCTTGAACCCGTCGGCGTTTAAATGTGAGTACACACCAATCAGACGACTTATTGTACATTTTCCTGCTGGTTGGGAGAAATTGGCCTCTGTCATTTACGCTTTCATCAGAATCTCTTCAACATTCATCCCTCTCTTCCTCCTCCTCCTCCTCTGTGGATTGTCGTGGAGTGCTCCATCGCCCTCCTTTGAGACGAGGCACTTTATTAGACACAGCTGTTGGATTCGCTGTCAAGAGCCTGGTGCTGGTTTCGCCCTCCATCAGGTGCATCACTGTCTGCTCTGCAAGCCGTTTATATTTCTGCAGGTTCTCTGCTGTGCTTTTATTTTGAAAGGTTTCGAACTCAGTGAAGCAGTTCGGGCTTCAAACTCGTTTTCATTTTGGGCAGCATCAGAAACATCACCGTTCTCAAAGGGTCTCTGTGTTTTGCATAATGATATTTGGCAATAAAATCAGTATTGGAATAAAGTCACATGAGAATAAATTCATGTCAGAATGAAGTCTTAAGGTTACAAGAGCAGTCGTAGGAAAATAAAGTTGAAATATTATAATTAAGTCATATTTCAATATTTGCTTGTATTTTAACTATATTCTCATAAAGTCATAGTATGAGAATAAAATCTTATGAAAATTGTCTTAGTACTGTAATATGTATTTCGAGTTTAATAATAAATGTACTTTTAGAAGTATTTTTACCATGCTTTATTTACTTTTATTATGAAGTATTTCTTCTCTTACTTGAGTGAAATTTCTGGATTTTCTACCTTCAGAAATTCACCAGACTCAGCTTCTGTTAAAGTTTCATAAGTTTTTTATTGAAAGAAAATGATTTGGAAACAAATTTCTATTTCCTAATTTTGTTACTTTATGATTTATTGTCATGTTCGTCCCTAAAATACCAAAATTTCCACGTAACTTTATATTTTGGTCCTTCTGATGTCATTTTTAAATATTAAATGATTGATAATTTGATCTACTTTTTACTCGGGTGATTTCTTGAATGTCTGTTTTTTACTTTGAGTAAAAATATTTTGAAGTAGTGATACTCTTGACTAAAATGTCTGTGTACTTCTAAAATCCATGAACAAACTGTCAATGTATTAATAAATAACTGTCTGCATTCGATGAGTTCTTCTCAAAATTAAACATCCAGGATCTTGATTGTTTTTGTGATTATCAGTAAAAATCACTGATTTTTTGATGCTTTAAGAGTATTTGCAAGAAGCTTTGCAATATTTATGCTTATGTACGACGGTAAATGCGATATTTTGTTGCTCACCACATTGACCACAGATAGCTTGACATCAAGTAAGACTGAGACGGTTGTAGGTTATAGCGCCACCTGTCAGTGGGAGTTGGCGATTGCAGAATCATGGAAAACTGATGTTATAAGGGAGTATGGAGATAAAAACTGCTTTGATTTGACTCATAAAATAATATCTAAACACACAAATAATAGCCTGAAAGTTCTAATTATGCACCTTGAGGACCACATGAAAAGCTCATGCGGGCCAGATTTGGCCCCCAGGCCTCGAGTTTGACACACACAGTAAAGTTTCTCTGTCAGTTCAGGTCCAAAATACATCAAACTAATAATACTTTTAGTTAAATTTGAACGGATTCTCAGGTTGTCCTTGATTTTGACACACTTCACTTTAATTTCATCACCTTGTTTCTCTTTGTTTTTCATTTCCTAAATATCCTGATCAGACTAGAAAACCTTTATTCTTCTGAAGTAAAGCTAACATGCTAGTTTTTGGATTCCTCACATAATGTTGACAGTAAAAATGTTGTTTACATATTAACTGCTGAATAAAAGTTTGAAGCTTGTACAAGAAAAGATTAAACTTGTATGATGCATGTAACATCCGTGGTTCCTGTTCAGTAAACTAAGTAAACTTTAAGGTCAAAGCGGTAAAGTCTGCAGCAGTGATTGCTCCATTGAGCTTATAAATGTCTGAGCTGCAGCACCCTTTAATTAGGACGCTTCATGACCAGATTCATCCTTTCATAAGCCTTCCGTTTCTTCAGCTTTAGGCAGTTTTAAGAAATAGCTTGTAAATTTTCCTTCTTTTAATGAATATCATTTCTGTTTTGACCAGTCAAAACAAATTAAAAGTGCAAATTAAAATGACTATTTCCTGTTTATTTTCCAATACAAGAATCTATGATGTACCAAAGGAGTTAAATTACATTCCTTTTGAATCAAATTAGATTTTTATATACAATATTTATTTGATTGATTCGACATAAAATTATGTAAGTAATTCTGATAATTCCCAATAATTTGGTTGCATGAAAGTTGACTTTTGATGAGTGGACGGTGTTGAAATCTGCTGGTTTTATTCCAGTAAGTCGCTGGTCGTGTTGTACAAACCTGTTAACATCGAGCCAGTTTGAAACATTTGGGTTCCTCAGTTAGTCCAGGTTTCTGTCTGTGAAGATCCAGATATTTAAGTGTAGATTCTACAAAAGCTCCAAGTCACAAGTTGAATCTCTGACACCAAACTGTTGCACCAGCTGCGTTTCCATTGATGGCACAAATTGGAAATAAATTTGCTTGATGGAAATGCGCTGTTTTGGAAAAGGTTTTTGCGTTCGGTGGTTTTTCAGCTGTGTCGAGATTTCTGTATTTTGAAAAAAGTGAAATGGAAACACTTATTGCATCACAAGAGTCACATGATCAACAAGCAGCTGTTACTAATGGCAGAAAAGACGAAGGAGACGAAAGGTGGACAGAAGACGCTGCATGTTTTTTAATGACTTACGTGAACAAACTTATTCACCTGTTTCTTTTTGCAATTGCAATTTTTTTTTTTTTTTTGTTGACATTAGCGGTATTTCACCAAGGTTTTTTCATACATTTGTAATGGAAATGTAGCTAATAGATGCGTTTCCATTGACCTTAAAATTATGTAAATTGTAAAAACAAAAATAAATTTGCTATATGGAAAAAAATGTTTGATAAAACTGTTTTACGTTTGAGGGTTTTTAGGCTGCATCCAAATTATTATGGTTTGCAAAAAAAACACCAGAGGCCAACAACAGGATGTTACTACTGGTGGAAACGATGAAGAAGACGACAGGAAGTGGTTGGAGGATGTTGGCTCTGCATATTTTGTAAACAAACATTCATGTGTGACTTTAATTGCGTTTCTCATTTAATGGAAATGCAGTGAGTTCCTCCAAACCTGGATGTTTCAGTTGCAGAACAGCAGATTGTTTATTCTGCAGAGTTTCTGTGTATTTCTGTGCGTTCTGGTCGTTCCCTTATCGCCTCTGCATCTGCCTCTCTGGCCGCCTGCATCCCTCCGTCCTGCGGCTGCAGCAGCTGCCTGATGTTTGTGACAGGCGCTGCGATAGCGCTGACAGGCTGCAGACGGTTATCAGCCGGCTGCCATGAGAGGCTCCGTCTGGCTAAATTGAAAATTGCAAATGAAAATCCTGCTCAGCACGTTTTTTAAATTCATCAGCCATTATGTCAGATGACCTTTTGGGCGTCAGGCTCCGCTGATAAAACTCCAAATGACAACACTCAGCTCTGATCCAATTTTCGGCTGTGTCCCCGTCCTCCTGTCCTCCGTCCCTCCTCCTCTTCGTCACTGTTCGACCCGGTGCCAGTGAAAATGATAGGCTTTCAGGAGAGCCTCCATTGTGCTGCAGATGAAGAGGTTTTGTTTGGAGGAGATGTGTGTGTGTGTGTGTGTGTGTGTGTGGCTGCTGTAAGAAACGTGATGGGTGTATGAGTTTGGTGGCGCTGAGCATGGCCCGGCTCGACCCCGTCTTGGTCCCACCGTTGTTGTCCAATCAGAGAGCGGATCAGAGGCTGGAAGGTGCGAACCCTCAGAAACGCAGCGGGGCTGTGAGTTCAGGGAGGAAGGTGTAAGTGTATAATAGACACTGAGAGTAGATGTCACTCTAAATGGCTTCTCCTGGGAGGGTCAATGTGTGCCAATATTGACTGACGTGTGTGTGCATGTGCATCATCTCAAGAAAAAAAAAGAGGAAAGCGGGAAGAGAGCTGATCCTTTGAGTCTTTTAAAAGCTCTGTCTGTCAGTAATTGAATTTTCTTCCTCTCCTATTGTTGTTGTCTTTGTCTCCAGGGACTGGATGGTCAGATTTTTTTTTATTTCCAGTATGAAGCTGTATTAACCATCTTCTTTCAGCTCCCCAGATACATTAGAAAAATTACTCATTTTGTTCACGGACTTTCCTTTTGTGTAAAGATCAGGTGACCTTTCCGAACCCGGGCCTGACACCTAAAAGATAGGTTTGGATTTTCCATGTTTACTTGAACATCATCTCGAAGCATCGGCGGCTCCTCCTGCGTTCACAAAGCCCACAGGGACACTTTGTTCAGAAAGCTGTGCTGTACTTCCATCTGAGTTTCTACAGCTTCTAAAAACAATCTGAGCGCTTAAAAAATCCTCCCTTCTGTTTTTTATCAATAAGTAAATCTTTTTTTTTGGTGTCTTGAAAAAACCTACAAAATGTAACGTCACAAATCAGCGGGCACTGCCCGTTACCTAGCAACCCCAGTGGAGTTCTGCCTGTTTCCTAGCAACCCAAGCAGAGTTCCAGCATGTTTGGTTAGCTGGATTTACAGCTGCATGCATGTTTTGTTGTTAACTTACCATCCAGAAACCACTTACTGCATTCTTGTTGGTTGTGCAGGAGGCTCCACTTCTGCTTTTCAAAGATGTTTGGTTGTATAATTGAGTGGCCAGCAGCAGCTTATTTTAGTTTAAAGTCACAGAAGCCCTAAAACTGTTTATTCTGAAAGGAGCCCAAAATTCCCAAAATCTCTTTATCCAAGAATGATTTTATGCAATAAATGTAGTGAACATGTTTTGTATGGACCGTAGGCCTGTCCTAGCCTCTTCACAGAAACATAGCAGGTCACCTCTGAAATATTCATATACAGAAACTTGTGTAGTTTTTCCCCGTGTTTCTCAGCCATGATGAGAATCTGCTCTTCAAGCTGCTCTGATGATTCTGTGTTTTGACACTCGGCTGCTTCAGCCACAGCAGCTCTTCCTGCTTTCTGCTCTGTGGACGAAAACGTATCGATCCCTTTACATTAAAACGTATCCTGACCCTAAACTTTTCTCTTTTTGTGTTCAGATTGACAGATTTGGGCTTTGTTTTGATTTTTGTTTGATATTTTTAATTCTTTGGTGAAACTTGAAGCTAAATTGGTAAATGAATAAAATCTTTAACTTTATATCAGACCGGTTTCCTCTTTCCACGTTAGCTAAAAATGACAACACAATCTACTGTGAATAAAACACACAAGTATTAATAAACACCATTGAAAACTGGTGTAATTGAGGAGAAATTTAAATGTTCTGATGGTTTCATGATATTTATGACAGTTTATTTGTGCCTAACTATGGGAGAAATTATGCCACTTACTCGTGAATGGCAGATAATTTTGCGTGAAGTGTGTGAGTTTCTGAATTTGGCTGAATTTCCAAAGCATGAATGTGCATAATTGTGTGTGTGCATGTGTGTGTGTGTGTGTGTGTTCATAAATCTGCAGTGTGTTGGCTCTGTTTACGAGTGTGTCTCAGCGTGTGTCTGCATCTGCATGCGAGTGTGTGTGAGGGAGTGTGTGCAGCTGTCCCAGGTGTGCGTTATTAATCAGTTATCAGGGCAGTTTATTTGCTGGGTGACAAGTTGCAATTTCCCCCCTGATTCAAGCGTCTTTGTCAGGTGGGAATTACTCTGAGGGTTCGTGACAAAACACTTCACCTCTCCGCTCCGTTCCCTCAGCTCTCCTCCGACGCCGTTTCCCTCTTCCTCCATCTTTCACTCTTCCTCTTCTGCCGTTATTTCTCCTACCATCAGCATCGTCATCCTCAGGCTCTGGAGTAAAAAAAAGGCGGACTGTATAATTAATCACACAGCTTGGTCTAATTAGCGACAGGCACACAGTCACCTCTCAGCTTCCTCGGTCCTAATAGCAGCTGATGTTGTATTAACGGCAAACGGTGCAATCCCTGTGAGAGCCCCTCTTGATGAATCTGATGAATGTGACAATAATTAGTGAAGACAGATGAGAGTTAAATTACCGCTGACAATGTAATGCTATCCTGTCTGCAGCCAGGAAGAGGGACGAGCTGACAGGCGCACGGGAGCCAGTTTAGTTTCATACAAATTATTGTTTTCATGCAAATCATGATGCATTAATTCAGCATAATGAAAGTCCTAATTGCAAATTTAGTTTAACGTTGAAAAGAAGTTCTTCATGTATCTAAACAGGTGCTGAAAGATTATCTAATAAAAGTATGCGGTGTGGTTCTGTGGTCTGTTGGAAACTAGTGTTTTTTCTTGAATAAATCCTCAGCCAGGATTTTGGGTTTATATAACGTTCCAGTATAATTGCTGGAACATTTCTGTGAATTTTCGTCACATTTAATGAAGTGCAGAATGTTCCTGATGTAAAGTGCTCCAGAAAAACCCTGAAAACAATCATTAAAACTCTCACAAACAAACCGAGAGCCAAGAAGAACAAACTGATGAAGCAAAGGTTCAGTAATAAATAATTCAACCTTAATAAATTAATACATTTCAATGAAGGATGTAGAGTTTAAAGAAACTCAGATGGCTGAGAATATTTTATTCAGCTGGATGAAAATCTTTTGAAGATGAATTTCAGAAGTCAAAGCAGGTAGAAAGTTAGCTTTTCAAATAAAAGAGGGAAAAATAGTGAAGAACAAACAGAAGAAACAAATTTATCATCAAAAGTAACTTAAAAAAAAACAAAAGCCTCAATTTAGCTAAAAGCTGAAGCTAATTTTTAAAACTAAAATCTGCATGTGGTAGTTATTAGAGACAAACCTTCATTTTCTCTGCTGTATTAAATGTGTCCAAGCAGAAGCCTCCCCATCACGTGCATCTGTGTTGTTTTCATAATTTACTTTTTTAGCATCTCTTCCTCTACAAGCTGCATTACTGAGTCAGTGACGTCACAATTTTAATAATTAGTGAGAATAATTGGTTAACTTTTCTTTTTAGTGTAAACCAGTAAATCACCATGTTAATGTTCAACTCCTCCATTATTTCCAATACATTCAATATTAATTATGAGCTGCAGAGAAAAGGGACATAAATTAATGACATTTTTAACTCTTACGAGGTTTAAACACAAACACCACACAGTAAAGTATCTTTTTGGATAAAAAGGGGAAAAATATCAAAGCAGTAACTGTTTTTTTAACAAACAGATGAGATAAAGTCTATTGGGCTTTAAAGGGAAAAATGTCCCACTGACAGATTTATTACCAGAATTTGACAAAATAGTTTAAAAACAAGACAAAGGAAAACAAATAAGTTTAAATATTTAATTGTTGTAAAGATACTTCTATCCTTTTTAATATTTTTCTATTTAACAGCTATTATTATTTCTAGGAAAATGAATATTTAAATCTACTGATTCCATATTCAGAGACACCAGAATATTTTTACACAACTATAGTTAAAAATATTTAACTTAATTCACAACATAGCGTTTTTTTTCTTTTAGATTATTATGATTATGCAGGGATTTCAACCTATTTTTTAAAATAAGACTTTTTATGTTTTTTACAATATAAGAACCTCATCTGCTAATTTTTCCATGTCTGTTATTAATACACATGAATTTTTGTTTGTACATAAATAGCATCCAAACCTGCTGAGATCACATTCTGAAAATACTCTGAAAAAGGGGATTTAATAATAAAAACTAATAAGATATTCAGTTTAAAACTGATTCATCAGGCCATGGCAAATATAATGTATGTGAAATGCAGCAGCAGGTAGCTCAGCATGTTTTATGTAATCAGTTCAAAGTTCCTGAAAATTCCCTTTTAAAAATGTTTCAGTGGAACTTTAATTGCACAAACGTACCTCTAAAAAATGTCTTGATACAGAGAAATGTGAAAAACCCTGAGAAAAGTTGGAAAAGCATCAGCGACGCCTCAGGACTAATTAGAGCTCACTGCTAAAGAGGCAGAGCGAGTGATGATGATGGAGAAGAGAGGAAGAGACGGAGGGGAAGAGACTGTAATTGTTTTTGTCAGATGGTGGGGA
>NW_015115773.1:25000-35983 GCF_001443285.1 Poecilia latipinna
AGTAGGTAAATATCCCCTCCCAGCATTTCCTGTCGCTCTGGGCGGCGTTAGCTGCAGCTTTAGCACCTGCTGTCAATGCTAACAGTACAACTTAGTCGTCCAGAAACAATGCCTGCAGCTTGGAGAGGAGGATTAGTGGTAGTAATGTGGGTTAAGAGCTTTAGCTCAGGGCTGGTTGTCAGAAAGTAGAAGACAATAACCAGGAAGTGGCAATAATTAGCTGGAGGTGACGGTACGAACTGAAAGAGCCTGAAACGCACCAAACAAAACCATTCAAGATGTAAAGTTTATCATAAACTAATAGATGATGTGATGCGATGTGTGAAACGTCAGAGGAAAGTGAACTGCCGTCTTAAAAAAAACGGAAGATTTTAAGAGGCTCAGCTGGGATTTTGATGACAAACGTTTTTCCTTTCAACATATGGAAAGGAGCCGCTTAGACAATGTTTCATCCCTAATCCAGTTTGCTCATAACTAGAACCCGCAGGTCCAATTTTAAAATAAATCACGAATAATCTGAACAATATAAAAGGCCTTGCAAAAGTATCCAAACACCTTGAACTTTAGAGTTTGTTGTATTTTATGTGCAAAAGTTGTGCATCACTTTAAGATTAAAGGGAAATTAACATTTGATAGATTTCACTCAGATGGTCAAACAGAAAGAGAACAATTTGGGATTTTGGCCCTAGAGGCGTTCCTTACCTGCAAGTTCTGTAAACAAAAATCTGAATTTTATTTTTTCTCAGGTTTTCCTAAGTAACACTAATAATTTTAAACATTTAGGTATGACCAAAAAGTTAACAAATTCTCTTTCACAGAACTTTCTCATAATTTGTAAGTAATTTTTGCTGACATATTTAAGGTTTTACCTCTTTAAAAAATATCTGCAGTATGTTTATACGTAGGTTTTGTGTTCATACATTTAAAAATACAACGGCATATTAGGGCTGCTGCAGGTAGAAAAGGAGTAAAAAGCTCAGAATTTTTTTAGATTAATCTCAAATTTAAAAAATGAAATAAAGAAATTCTGAGCTTGAAAAGCTGAAAAACTCAGAAATTTTCAAATTATTTTTCTTGCTGAGATTAGTCAGAAAATGAGTTAGAAAAACTCTGAAATTTTGAGCTTAAAATTTTCAAGAAAAAAAAGGAAATTTCCAAATTTGATAAGTCGAAAATCTGCGACTTTCCAGACTCAGAAAATTTTTTACTCAGAAATATTTTTCTGGTTTATTTTCTAACAAATTTGTGACATTTCAAATGAAGAAATTTCCAAGTTTTTTCCAGAAAATTTTGGAGGAAATGTACTTTTTTCCTATTCAATCTGTGATGATGGTAATTGACACAAATTAGAGAAGATTCTTGACTTTTGGAGTTAGAATTGTGACACTGATGAGCTTTCAGACCTTCATGATCGGATTCCTCTGACACCAGCGGCAGGCCAGGTAATGACGGCTATTTCAGATGTTCCTCTGGCGGCTGACAGATTATCCCCCCGCTCTCTTCCTCTCCTCCCACAGCGCCTGGTTTGGGAGAAAGGCCAACAGGAAGTGGTCCGAATCTCCTGTTGGCTGTCAGCAAAGTGCCGCTCAGTCACCCCAGGATCCTCAAATGTGGATGAGCAAATACGCACACACCTATATAAATACACCTGCACTGTGTTGTGTGTTTAGCAACGACCGGGTACAGATGGTGATGAAGAGGAACGAACAAAGAGTCGGCAAACACAGCAGTTATAAGAAATGATAAAATGATTATACGGAAGTAACAAAATATCTAAAATCTCAGAGTAGAGAGCAACAAAAGACACAAGCCTCATCGCCTCAGTACAGGAGGGGAAGATCCCTACAAAGGATCACACAGTGAGCCTCTGTAATTGAGGAAGGTTGTCATAGAAACTCCTGGGAAGAAAGAAGCATGTAAAGTGTCTGTTGACACTGCAAACACAACAAAACTGAAAAAGAAACCGATACTTTAATTCATAAATCTTCTCATATCTGAAATTCATCACCGCCCAGTCAGACAGCTGGCGAATATTATCAGATGTAATTTATCGATGCAGCTTGTGCTAATTATTGCTAATTGGAACAAACAAGCTAAGCAAACATGTCACGCTAATAACAGAACAGAGATGAAGGAGGATTTCTGGAGTTGGTGCTGAACTGCAGAACGTCTCAGTGTGGAAAAAGACACTAGACTAATCACTCTCATTGTGGCCTATTTCCATGGTAACTTCCCGCCGAGCCGCAGCGGTAATTTAGCCTTGCTAGCTAACGACACAGAGCGAGTCATTATCTTAGCGCCAGGCTGCGGCCCCCCCTATTTAACGATTCACGCTATGAATGAACAATTAGAGAGCAGATTGGCCCAAGTAGAGGAGAGATGGGAGAAAGACGGGGTCACCTCATCGCTGCCCATCCACAAACTGACTGGATTTCTAATTCCACACACAGAAAAGTACAAAAACATTTAAAAAATAACTGATACAGATCATAAATCTCTCTCTATTCGTGAGGATTCACTCTGCAGAGTTAGAAGTAGTTAAGTTTGTTGCGCATACCTGAGTGAAAAATGTAAGGTTAATATTTTTATAGTGCTGCCTTGAATTCTTTAAGTGCTGGCGAACCTGCATACGGTGAGTGAAATTCTCCAGTGAAATGAATACGACTGCAGCAGCAGCGGCGGCGGTTCGTTATTCCTGGGGAATGCAAACATCATGTCCATTTTTACCTCTGAGTGCAGCTGTGACCTTCTCCATTAACCATGCAGCTCAGCACCAACATGTCTGCAGAAAGTACAAATTCATCCCAGAATCTGTGCTGTTAATTAGGTTATAGCATTCAGTTTAATAGAAAATATGGAATGCCATTGACTTTTAGTTGGTAATGAGAACAAATAGCCTGCTTTCATTCAGGTTTTATATATGAGGACATAGTGAAACATAATCTGGTCTGAAACTGTATTTATTATGAAACTACACCATGTTTATTAAATAAGGATGATACTTGTACTACCACTTTTAGAAGTGGTGGAAATTTAGCTAACGCTTCAATATACAACATTACTTAGTTAGCAGGTAGAAAATATGCATTGGAAGCTAATGCTAAAGCGATGACAATGTGCTACAACATGGAGTATTTCCCTCAACAGGGTCACATTTCTCATCACCTGCCTGAGCTGTTTGTGCTTCTCACTCTTCTGAACAAACCTTTCGCTCATTGTTACAATTTTAATTCCTTGGTGACTAGCGGTGCTAACTCTGTTGATTTTACAGTCGGTCACCAAAGATGTCTAACTTTATTCAACTGAAAGTTCACAAAACAGCCAAGTGTTTTAGATTTATCTGGAAAAATGTATTTAGCTGAAGCTAACTGCGCGAAGCATTTACAAAGTTAGCCAAAGCGCTAAGCTAAAATTAGCTTTGTTATTAGCGGAAGTGTGCCCGTGTGGTTTACTTCCTGGTCTGCCAGTAACTGTGTCCCGTTGCTATGGCAACAGCTAAAGGAAGGAAATGAATGACCGTAAAGATTTTTTCAGATTACCAGTATTTGGCTGATGTTGTTGAACTGCAGTTGTACTTCAACACCAAAAGTCCAACAAGCTGTTTTAGCTTCAGCTGCTAACTTTGTACAGAATGTATTGATATACCAAAACTTACTGTAAAAATACTCCAAGAACCCAAGACTTGAGTTTTCTAACAGCATCATTTATTTTTGAATTCCTTCACCTTGTCAAGATGGCAAAGAATTGAAATGGAGGAAACATGGACTCTGACCAACACACCCGTTAGGCTTTAATAGTTGGCCAGAGTATGTTACCACTCCAAATCATTGAACTCTGGTTTTCCAGTGACTTTCAGCCACAGGCATAGAAACCCAGCAGGAGACTCTGAGCTCTGTGGGAAACGTTTCAGGATCCCATTTTTCTGGTCCAGCATGTCGGTGACCAAAGCCACGTCCATGAAGACATGAGGGACTTTAGAAAGACCTTTGTGTGCTTGAATGGAGTCTGACAGCCAGGCCTGCTCGTCCAGCATCAGTGTCTGACCTCACAGATGTGCTTCTGGAAGAATACAGTCAGAATTTACATTAAACTGTCTCTGAAACGCTTATCAAAGCTTCTCCAGACGAGCTGAAGCTGTTATATCTGGGCTGAAACACCATGGCTCAGGTTGATAAGTTAGACAAATACTTCTGGGAATAAACTGTTCAAATTTCAGCCTGTTGCAATGACAATCCCATGATTAATTAATACAAATTCAATCATTTCCATTTACATGATTTATCAGTTTGATCTTTTCTCTCTTTTCTACCAAAAACCGGATGTTAAAGTCTTCAGTTGCCTTTTTTGTCTCCACTGGGCCATTTTTTAGGACAGTTTTGTCTTTATAATTCATTTATTTGTCGTTTTGTTTGTTTATTTTGGATATTTAAAATGTCTTCCAGTTCCAGTGTTGAATTCACCAGACTTTAAAGTTTATTGATCTTTGAGAATGTGTTCTTGCTTCATTTTCATTATCAAAATTATCTCAAACGATATTTATCGTTTATTGCAATAACTTCTGGGACAATTTTTCATCCAGGAAAATTAATCATGAGAAAATTTATCTGTTGTTTTACTGATTTTTTTTTTTTTAAATCGACACGGTAAAAAACATGGCATAGAGAAAATGAACAATTTTCTAATAGGTTCTTGGTTATGTTCTCCTTTTTGTGTTGCCAGTTATTTGCAGCATCAAATTCCTAATTAGAATTTAAAGCTGAAATTCTGAGATGAAGCAGATGAAACTTTATGGTAAAGATTTGTGGCTGCCGATATCCTGGCTGTGTGGATATCACTTTATAAAACACTCGTATAAAGGAAGCGCATATTACCTATTTTATCAGGCAGCTTTCTTCCATTTGAGATGAGGAGCAAGGCCCTCGATGCACACTTCATCCGCAGCGTTCATTCAATTTACAGTTCACACCTCTCCCCAACACACACACACCTCCCAAACAACAACTCCTTGAAGGTCAGTGCCTTATTCAAATGACGGCGCTGCGGTGTGTAGTCGGTGTGTGTGTGTGTGTTTCGGTTCTCCCTCACTGTCAGGCCTTTTGTGCGTCTCCTGCTAAAGAAGCTGTCAAGCCGCAGCGCTGAAGGGCTCACAGGAGGGACAAAAAGCATACTTTTTGTTTTGTTTTGTTTGCCTGCCGTCGTGTTCGGCTGGATGTGGGAGACTGAGAGTGAAAGGTAAAGAAAGGCGGGTGAGAGTGGAGGACTGGGAGGAGCGTAACGTTTAATTTAGCGTTTGCCTCACTCTACTGTACATTGTTTTAGTCGTGCTAAAGCTGCTCTTTGTTAGGCTGAGGAGATAGCCATCAATCACCTGTCAGCTGGTCAAAAGGGACAGCGGAGGGAAGAAGGGGCCCCTGTTTCCACCCTCCTCTTCGTCTTCCTCCTCTTCTCTGCTACCTAGCAAACTTAGGGTCCAGGGAAAGCCCGGCTGCTGGATTCCGGTTTGGATCAGGAGTCCAGGTGAAGGCCAATGCAGAGGCAGGAAAAGTAACTTTTTCCCGTCTTGTTTTGATCTTCAGAGGGTAAAGGATCCATCGCCTTTGTTTTCCTGTTGCTGATGTCAAAGAGCTGCTTAATAGGAGCGTCTAATTGTAATATGACACCTCTGCAAGCCGCCGTGCCACTCAGAGTCGTCGGTCGCTGTCACCAGACGACAAACCCTTCATTATGCTAGCTAATGTTAGTGCTAAGATAAGCTAACAGACCCATTAGTGCCAGTTCATTTAGCTCGTTAGCCAAAGCCTCGGGCTGATGACATTCATTATATATCATTAGTGCACAATTAACACGTCTCGCTCTGACACGGCTGCTCCCAATGTTACACGACACTTTTAATCATGTTTTATGAAATGATTCGGCTGCAGCGACATGATTTAGGAGTTTTTACATCATGCGGCGTTCATTACATTAACCAGCTGTAACCGTAAATGGACGTGTAGAGAAATCCTGAAGTGACGCTCTGCAGCTTTTCATCTCACAAATAGTTTGTTTTGCTTCTCCTTCATTTAGGAAATCAACTTTTAGTTGTTTCTCAAGCAGTTGATGCCAACGTATTTATTTCTCCAACTAAAACGTCAAATGTTTATAAAAAGTGGATTAAAACTGAGTTTTATAAGTTTATATTGTATAAATTTTAAATAATAAATCCGTTAATCTTATGTGTTCGGTTTAATTATCCAACGTTCTGCTGGATTTCACCTCTGTTGTTCCTTCCTACTGTCACCACATGCTTGATCAGGACAAGAATAACCAATCCGATATTAATATCCATCAGTCCAGATCTTTAAACATCGGGTGAAAATGTGCAGATCTGTTCAGTCTAATTCTATAGTTTATCATGTATTTTACATTGCATTTAAATTCCTCATTTTATTTTCTGAACCGTTGAAGGAAAGATTGTTGGAGTTTATTTTTACGTTTAGCCAACAGTTTTCAGTTTTTTTATTTTCTGTTGCTGTTAGACTCCGAAGTTGTTTTTCACGTTTGTGAAGCTTTTTGTGTTTTTTAGTTTGCTTTCCTGCTGCAGTTACCAAACGAATCTAATTCACTACATTTATGTTTGTGTTTTAAAAAAATAAACATTTTGAGTCTAGTTTTTCTGCACCAGCTGATTCCAAACCTCATATCAGTGTTTTTATCAGAAATGAAAATACCAAAAATAAATAATAATTTTACAAATTTACATTACTGCAAAGCCAAACTGCATTTTGACTTGTTGGTTTATAAGCTGCATCTAATTAAATTTAAATATGATTTTAATGTATTAAACGTAATTTATATCAATACAATGCATTAATTTTACAGATTTGTTTAATAAAATAACTCAAACAGTGAACGCTGAGCCTGCAAAGCATTTTTCTTACTTCCTGAGTAAATAAAGGCCTGAAAGTTAAAAATCATCCTCCTGTCTGCAGAGATGCATGTTAGCAAAGATAAGATCCAACATGCACTGAGCTTGAACGGCTTCATATTTACTTCCTGCAGTGGTGTTTTCAGACTGCTTGGTGCCGTTTGGCGCTTTGGATCCGACCCAGAAAATGAAACCCAGCAGCAAAATAAAACCTCTCAAAAAGAGGAAACCTTTCAGTTCCACATGGCGTCTTAAACTAAACAAATTGATGCTGTCGGCATAAATCAGGGCTGCAAATGTATTATTATATCATCTGCATCCTGTGAGGAGCTGCAGTGATTTTCGCCCGTTATGCAAGAATTTGAACCCAAACACAAAACAATCTTTCATTTTTATTTATTGGAGAACTCACCATATATTTTAAATCTGCATGGTTTCCTGATATCCTGCACATCTATAATCAATACATTCATACTTTGGCTGATTTCCCTGAATCAGTCACAAGCAGATTCTCATTTCTTAAACTGTGTAACTTTTCAGAAACATATTTAACTGCTGTGTTATTGTTGAATACTTTATATTAGTGCAGTTAATCCACATTTATCTCATTCTTTTTATTCTCCATCCTCACATTTCTCATGATCTGCAAAACAAAGTGAAAACTTTTTCTTTTTGAACAAGTATAGAAGTTAAAATGAGTTTAAATTTAAAATGTTTCACAGGATTCTGACTTTAAACAGATTATTCTGTATCGATCAATGTCAAGATAATCAAATATTCTTCAGTCAGTTATGATGTTGGCGTATGAAATGTGAACCTGCACTTTATCCACACTGGAAGTCTGTCCTGAATTTATCTGGCAGGTTTGAGTTTTAAGACTAGATCTGCCTGATGGTGCATAAACACGTTGGACGATTCTGATTCAGGGAATAAAAGTAACAATTCTGAGATTAAAGTCAAAATTTTGAGAGAAAAAATAAAATTCTGAAAAAGTCAGAACTGAGTCAGTATTCTGAGAAAAACTGAATTCTGACGTCCAGGTCAGAATTATGATATAACAACTAATCAGAATTACGTTAAAATTATGAAAATAAAGTCCCATTCTAAAAACAGAGTCGAAATTCTGAGAATAAAAATAAAAATACTGAGAAAAAAATAAAAATACTGAGAAAGTCTGAATTTTTTTTTCTTCTTAATTCTCTTCCGTTTGGATTTTTGCTTTGTTGTTTTTTAATGATTGAAATGAAGAAACACGACTCAGATCTACGTGTCAAAGATCTAAGAACATCTCCAGACACACACACACACACACACACACACACACACACACACACACACACACACATGGCAAGCAGTATTGATTTTTCTGTCTCCAAGCTGTGGAGAGTGTGTGTGTGTGTGTGTGTGTGTGTGTGTGTGTGTGTGTGTGTGTGTGTGTGTGTGTGTGTGTGTGTGAAAGGGATTAAGGCCTTGTTCGGTAAGATACCATCAGCCATCAGCCATGCTAGTCCGCTTCGGGCTTTCCCGGCTGCCGCATTGTCTATTCTGCTCCGCTATGTGAAAAATGTTGAATATCAACAATGGCTTTCAGTGGCGTATTG
This sequence comes from Poecilia latipinna, assembly GCF_001443285.1. NCBI lineage: Eukaryota > Metazoa > Chordata > Actinopteri > Cyprinodontiformes > Poeciliidae > Poecilia > Poecilia latipinna. Next base: position 33,509 of record NW_015115773.1, read on the forward strand.
TTGAGTTTTTCTATGAACTAATCTTGGCTCAGTGAAAGAGACCTGGGGCTCGGACCAAACGTCTAGAGCCACAGCATTCCTAGCTGGAGAGCAGAAGGCTGGGACTGAGGGAGGCGGCAGGCTGGAGGAGAGGCAGGGAGAGCCAAGGGCCACGGGGCCCGGGGGCCCCTGGCTCCAGGAACGGGCTACTGAGCGGAAACGGGGGAGGTGTGAGGGCGGGTACGGACAGAAAGGTAGGGAAGATGGAGAGTGGGATGAGATTATTTAAAAAGCTGCAGAAAAGAAGCAAAACCCAGCATGAGTTCTTCCCTCTAAGTGAGGAGGTTTCAGAATCTGGAAATTTGGTCAAATCATCTAAAACAAGCTTAGAAAAACACCAAAATGTTTGAGTTTCTGCCACTGTGGGAAGCAGCTTCCTGTTCCTGCTCTGGATGTAAGGCTGCAGCGGATGTCCAATCAGACGGCAGGACCTCTGATGATGTCATGGAGACGAGTGTGACATCATGGTCAGGTAAGCGCTCTGAAACATTTCATGAGTAATCAGCTGATTGGTGAAATCTTCCAGAAGGCCCCGAAGATGAGTTTCTATCAGGGATGAACCGATCTGATTTTTTTCACTTCCGATATCTGAGGGTTGGTATCGGCTGGTTCCGATCCGATAAGGAAAAACAATTGACTTTTTTCTTTTAAACACAGACATAAATGATCTTAATTACTAAGTTATTTAGTTCTTCACACTTTATTGGACTGATAGTTTAGCAAGTTTGGTCAAACATGTAAAAACAACTTTGGTTTGTTCATTCAGGGCGATTAGCAACAATTCATGTAAAATAAATGATAAACTGACAAAAACAAAAGGTCTGGTCAAATGTGTAAATTAAACTTCGACAAATATTCTTTCAAATGGTTCAGAAAATGCAATTAGGAAATCTGAAAATAATGTATAATTAATAAACCATAGAATCAGACTGAATAGATCGGGTATATTATCACTGATACTCGATCTAGAACTGTTTTCTATATTGGGACCGATATTATCTGGTAGCTAACTGCTAGCTTAGTGTTGCATCATTTCCTGCTGTAAATGAGGAGTTTCCTGTTTGTTTCATGTTCATGATTATGAATTTCCTTCCATGTTGAACTGGTTTATCCAGAACCAGAGAACAGAACTATATGAAATCTCCTCTCGTTATATTCATAAGCTGAAAAATGCATGTCGGATTTCTAACATCAGGCAACAGAAACGAAAGCCGACACTTCGCAGGAAACTCAAAGGAAAAGACAGAAAAGACTAAATATGTACTTATTTACCCAGATCTGTGTTACGGTTGTCAGTTTTTATCGATGGGTTGGAAAGTTCTAGACCTGCATGTGGATTTGGACTGGTTTTATCAACGGTTCTGATCCATTTTCATATTAATAGTTAATACTGTCATGCCTGGTGTTGTGTGATGAATGTTTCCGTCACTGAACTGCAAATATCTGACACATTTTTCCACTAAATCATCAATCTTACTTAAATCATACATAGACATAGGTCATCTATCTCTGACTAAAATAAAATTGTTTAAATAATGAAAAACACTAAATAGGTTAATAATTTACATTTTGAGATTATTTCATTTTTCATGCAAGTAGCTGCTCAGATCTTGTATCTTGGTGCTGCAGTTTATGAAATTCTTCATAATCATTAATCAAATAACTGATGCTGGAAAATCCAGACAAGAATTTATTTGGCTTTTCTCAAGAAAAAAAAATCTTAATTTTGCTTTTTTCCCAATAAATATTGTTGTTCAATTTTTTAAAACAGATTTGCATAGAATAGTTTAAAATGAACTAACTTTCAGGTCACATTTCAGGAACACATGAGTTTCCTTTAAGTCAGTAGTTCCTTAAAAAGCTCTAGTTCCACTGATGGAGGTACATTTGCAGGATGTTTTTTGGAGGTAAAGTTGAGTTTTTATTTTTTGGCTGCATGCAGATCTGAGCGTCTGCAGGGTCAGCAGGGTTCGTATGAGGCTCTCTGGGGTCAGAGCAACCTGGATCTGAGGTTTGGATGGCTTAACCCCTCACCCCAAACACACACACACACACACACACACACACACACACACACACACACACACACACACACGTGAACATCAATGCAGTGTAATCGTCGGCCTCTGGTGATTTGTCCTCTCAGCTTGAAGTCCTGTCTTTCCTCCCAGCTCTCTTCACAATTACAGCCCTGAACTGAACTAGAAAATCTGCTTCAATCTAGCAATTAGTCCCGAGGCCACTGCCTGTGTGTGTGTGTGTGTGTGTGCTTGCGCGCGCGCGTGTGTGCGTGTGTGCGTGTGTGTGTGTGTGTGTGTGTGTGTGTGTGCTTGCGCGCGCGCGTGTGTGTGTGCGTGTGTGTGTGTGTGTGTGTGTGTGCGTGCGCGCGCGTGTGTGTGTGTGTGTGTGTGTGTGTGTGCGTGTTCTTGAGAGAGA
>NW_015115773.1:40101-40926 GCF_001443285.1 Poecilia latipinna
TTGTTTATTATTTCTTGAGAGTTCAGGATGAATTTATTTATTTGAAAAAAACAATAGACCATTAAATGTAGCAATTAATAAGTAAAATAATACCACAAATCTGTACCAAACATCCAGAAAACTGCAAAACTGCTGAAACACCAACTTCCTTTAAATCCAGACTTTAAGCCACCTGTTTAAAGTTGGTAGTAAGTGAAACATTGATCACCATATTTGATTTTTAATGATGGCGTTTGACTAATTATAGTATTTATATCTTATATATTTATATCTTTCCTGGGTTTTTCTCAGACGTGTCGGTTTTCCTAGAGCCGAACTCTCAGTGCTGAGTCACAGACATCCAGTTCGTTGCCAGGCGACAAAACAAGATGGAGGTCAGAAGTAACACAACTTAAAGTTACTAATTACAATAAATATTTAACATTTTAATTCTAAGAATGAAATGTGAAATATCTTCCTCCCATTCTCTCTTCAAAGTTTGTGGTTGGGGAAAATGTGTAAAAACAAGCAGGCTAACGTTCATATTACATGCCATCGCTGTTTTGAGTAATGCTTCCCTTATGCTAATGCTAGCTATGTAGCAACTGATGACGTGCAAGTTGTTGTTGGAACAGCAGATGGTGTTTGTTACTGTTTGCTGTCATGCCTTTAGCAGATATTAGCTACCAGTTTCCTTCAAAATCATGACTGTAATCCTCTAGGTTTATGTTTGTCTCTGTTGACTTGAAAGACTTGTTGAAAGACTTGGTTCGATAGCACCATGCTAATGGTAGCATGTTGTTGTCAGCATTATCTGCTAATGGTAGCATGTTGTTGTCAGCATTA
>NW_015115773.1:44420-57601 GCF_001443285.1 Poecilia latipinna
GCTAATGGTAGCATGCTATTATCAGCATCAGCTGCTAATGGTAGCATGTTGTTGTCAGCATTATCTGCTAATGGTAGCATGTTGTTGTCAGCATCAGCTGCTAATGGTAGCATGCTATTATCAGCATCAGCTGCTAATGGTAGCATGCTATTATCAGCATCAGCTGCTAATGGTAGCATGCTGTTATCAGCATCAGCAAACACACTTAACATTTTTAAAAGTAAGTCTTTCTTTCTCTGTTGCATTTTTGCAAAAGTGGATTTTTCTAAAAGGCCGACAGCTGAAGTTTGATGCGTTTTGGTTTTCAGTCGGTGAAAAAACGGAGAGTGAACTCGTCTTTAGAAAGGATTGTTGGGCGGACCCAAAGATTTTTCTGTTTTCTATTTAATACATGTTTTGCAAACATTATTCTTTACATGAAAGAGTAATAACCTAATATTCCTAATATTATATAGTAATATATTAATAACCTCTTAATATATTCCTCTGTAATATATCTTAGTAAACTTGAAATAAGACAAAACTAACTACAAGCAACTTTTCAGCAAGAAATATGAGTAAAGGTTAAGTAAATAATTCCTTAACAGCAACTTAGAAAAGTCGGTCTGGCAGCTCTTATTTCTTGCTCTACAGTTACTCTGTAAGATTTAGTTATTGCTGTTTTCTAATCTTTAAAGAAAGACAAAGGAACTTCATAAAATTGTGTTTATCTTTTGGATAAAGATAAAAAGACAATCACGTTTCTCATTCGATTGCAGAATTCCTCTGTCCTGATTTCATTCCTGAAATCGGGGCAGAAATGATGACACTCCCTCCCTGCCTCAGAGGGAAAAGCTGCTCCCCATTCATGAGTCTGTAAATACAAAGGAGGACAGGACAACCTCGGGTTCATAGATTTAAAGGAATCCAAAGGAAGGCCTCGACAAGACGGCCGAATCCAGATGAAACTGAAAGTGCGTGAAGTGGGATGAGAGGATGAAGTGGACGTCGGAGGAGAGGAGAGCGCTGACGGTTTTCATCCCCCGGGGGGACGGCAGGCCTGGCTGGGCAGCAACAGAGACGCTTAGTGCCGCCTGGCTTCCCCCTAAAGACTCTCGCCCAAGCATCCCGCTCCCGTGTCTCCTCTTCCTCCTCTCCATCGCTTCCCTCTCTCCTCCTTTTGTCCCTTCCCTCCTTCACCCTCCAGTTCCTCCTGCTTGCTCTCTTTTTCTCTTGCTCCGTTCCTCCATTCCCTTTTCTCTTCCACCCTCCCTGTCTTGGCCATTACAGACACTCAGGCGGCCTGAGAGGCAGGGGGAGGGCGGCGGCGGGATGGGGAGAGATTGAGGCGGCACAAAGGGCCCTGATGCTGCGGTCCAACCACAGTGGCTGGCTTTCAAAGGAAGCTGGACGGGTTCTTAATGCTGCCAGTGGACAGAAACACTTGGACACACAGACTCAGTTCTTTATCCTCATCTTTTAGCTGTTTTGGCCCAAAAAAGGAAAAAAGCACATCATTTGCCCTTCCCTCCACCCTGATGTTTTATCACACACATTAAGATGTGGTGCAGGCTGGAGGAGAAGAGGCTAATACAGCTTAAGGCCGGACACTTAAGAGGCTGAAAACTTTTCCGGTTTCTAAGAGAGCAGGCGGGCGTCGATGTTTGCGTGTGCTTGAGTCTCTGTCAGAGGTTGCTTCTGTTTTCACACCTGATGGTGCGGCGGACCCGGTTCGGCTGCTCTGAGTCAAACCAACCACCCTGCAGAAACAGCCTGACCAAGTTTTTTATCTAGTTTCTAGAGCAAATGTCTCAGTTCACCAGAAATAAGACGAAACAAACTTACAAACAACTTTTCATCAAGATATAGAAGCTCGTTTTAAGTCAACAACTCCTTGACTTTAAATACTTCTGTTAGTTCATAAATCACTGAACGGCTCATTAAAGACCTGCTGCTGTTGTCATGGCAACCTCCCAGACCTCTCAGGTTCTGGTTCTGCTCTGCATCCAGAACCAGAACCAAACATGGAGAAGCAGCATTCAGCTTCTATGCACCACAAATCAAATCTAATTTTATTTATATATACATTTTAGCATCAAGACATTTCAAAGAGCTTTAGAAACACTCAAACACACAAGTTTTAACAACTGAAACTTTATTCGTCGTTACACATCAAAAGGTTGATTGTTTCATTTACGATGCTTCAAAAGCAGCTCTGACATTTGGGTTTAGTCTGGGTTTAAAGGCATTCAGTGTTTCGGCTGTTTTACAGTTTTCTGGAAGTTTGTTCCAGATTTGTGATGCATAGAAGCTGAATGCTGCTTCTCTATGCTTGGTTCTGGTTCTGGTTCTGGGGATACAGAGCAGAACCAGAAGACCTGAGAGGTCTGGAAGGTTGCTATGACAACAGCAGATCATTAATGCATTGAGGTGCTAAGCTGTTCAGTGATTTATAAACTAACAGTAGTTTATTCTCTCGCTGTAGAACTGGGTCATGTGCTCTGCCCTCCTGGTTTTAGTCAGAACTCCAGCAGCAACGTTCTGGATCAGATGGAAATCTGGAACAAACTTCTGGAAAACTGCAAAACAGCCGAAACACTGAGTTCCTTTAAATCAAGATTAAAAGCCCAGCTGGTTAAAGTTGACTTTGACCCATAATAAATGAAACATTGACCGTCATTTTTGATGATTTGGTGATGGCACTCATCAAAATATAGTGTCTGTTCAATTGTTGACTGTTTTCTTCCTGACTTTTTCATGTCCTGTTCTTCTGATGTAGAGCACATAGATCCGCCTTGCTGCTGAAATGTGCTGTACAAATAAACTTTAATATTGATGAAAAAGTACTGAAATAATCAGCCAGTGCAACTGGAACTTCTTCATCATTATTAAGGAAGTATTGACTTAAAACAAACTATTTATTTCTGAAAACTTACTAGTCAGTTTTCTCTTAATTCAAGTGTGTGTGAAGATATTTGCACTAAAAACTGGGCCAAAAATACTTGGTGAGATTTCGTTTAGTAGTGCAAACCATTTGAAAAAGCTGTTCCCCTCCTCACCTGTGGGGGCGCTGCACCAAGAATCATCGAGGGAAACAGCATGAAAACCTCTGAAGGCACAGGGCCCATCTTCCCTCTTCATTACATGTAAACAGAAATGGTGGCGTCAGAATTTAGCAGCTGCAGGATTTCTGTTTTGAAAAAGAGAAAAATCACACATTTTTGGTTGTATTTACCCAGAATGCCCTGCACTGTAGTCCACTTCCTGCTTTTGGAGCGGTCTCCGGTCCGTTTGGCGTTCACACATGCATTAGAACCAGAGTTCACTTTGATCGAACAGAGACCGAGGTTTGTAGACGGACCAGAATCAGAGTTTGATTCACTTCTCCCCAAATGAACCGGACTGAACCGGACTGGAGCTGATTAAAGCGGAGGAAACCAGCCTGTGTGGATTCACCTGAAGACTTTTTGTGTCTTAGCGTTCCTTCGCTGCTGGATTTTAAGAGAAAACATTGAGTGAATTTGGACCCAAACTGCTGAAGCATCATCAGACTCTGAGCCTGATATCATTTATTGAGCTTTTTCTTTTTCAGTTGACTTTTTCTTGCAGTTGAAAACAATCATTAGAAAAATATATTAAAAGGACTTTACAAATCCATAACTCTTTGTGACTCTAATCTTTACACCAAACACAAACAACACTTTTCTTCAAAAGCTTCGGTCGTAAACAGATGAGCTGAATGGATTTACTGCCCGGCTCTCCGCCTTTTATCAGCCTAATTCTCAAACCAATTACAGCAGCAGTATTATTCAGAGGGAGGGGCGGCGCCTCCGCTACGCGTTTTCTGCCTCTGCTCGTTCGCTGGAGCTGGATCCTCTTTGTTGTTGCTGGTGTTTTATGGATCGGGCTCTAAGTGGTTCTGAGTTCCTGCAAACAGCTGGACTTTGATCAAATGCTAAGCTAGCTTTATGTTCAGTGTGACCAGAGCTGTTAGCTCAGCTTTAGGAGACGTTTATCAGCTGAGAATAAGTTTATTTTCTCTGCAGGTGAGGAAAATGCAGACTTGTCATCAGTTGTGTTTACAGATTAATTTGAAGCTGCAGTTTTAACTCCAGTCCAGTTTGTGTTCATGTTGACTCTTCATGTCTTTTCTGATTTCTGTAATATGTTATTGATAGTAAAATATACTCTTTAAACTCTGGGAGATCGTTTTCCTGATCTGAATAAGTTTGGAAAAAGAAAATGATGTGAAAAGGATTTTTGTTTCCAACCATCCAAGTCATTCTGTGATTCTTCCAAGTTTGTTTTTATTTAAAACCCGACATTTGACATAAATGTACAGTAAATATTTTCATTTAGAAAACACATTTCTTTAAAACACTTTTTTAACAAAATAAACAAATATGACTGTTGCCTCTTGTGTTGTTTACAGACATAATTTAACAAAGATCATTATTGGTCTTTGATTTATTGCTCATAAATCAAGTCTGTCAACAAATTCCTGACGGAAACTGGAAGTTTGGGAGAAAAATGAAAATGATTTTTCTCTGGAAACAAAGAACAAAACTTTGTTACAACCAAGTTTCCTCTGAAAACTTGATGTTTGAAATATGTGAAATAAAATCCAATCATTTCACATCCATTTAAGAACAGTTCTAACTTTAGACATGAGACGTGTTTTTTATTTTATTAATATATTGTCCATCTTTAATAGATATAAAAGACATTTGGTGCACTTTGCACTCCTGCTAAAACACTTGGTCTTTATCAATAATTCACTTCCTGATTCATGAAGCTGCAGCGTTGATTTATTGTGACTTTATTCTCATAATGTTGTGACTCTAGTCTCTTAATTTTATCTTTTAATTTTTATTAGTATCTCCTTAAAGCTCCATCATAATTAGGCTCCATTTGTTGATCAATCAACAGAAACACAGTGACAAACAAACAAACAGGTTATAAAAGACGAGGCGGGTTTACTGCACAATGATGGGTTTATGAAGCTTAAACTGATCTGCTGCATACCTACAACAATAGCCAAGCAAACACAGGGATGCCTGCGAGTGTGTGTGAGTGTGTGTGTGTGTGTGTGTGTGTTACAGCAACCCGGCTTGGTGTGAACCGGTGCCAACGAGTCACACACACGGCTAGCACAGCCAAATCTGGCTAACCTTCCCCCAAGTCTGACCAGTGGAGCAAAACACACACATACACTGATCAGTTGGCCAAAACCTACTGACATACAGGCCAATTCCCTGTTTAACACACACACACACACACACACACACACCCACACACACACACACACACACACACAGATGTGACCACACAGCTTAGGCCTCCAGTAAGGCGTTGGGCCTCTGCTGGTCAGCAGCGAAGCGCTTCCCTCTGGTTCGGCGAACGGATGGGGGGATGCAGACAGAAAGAGGATTAGAGCGATACGGAGACAAAGAACGACAATAGTTTGTCACATTTAGTCAGAGAGGATTTTATGGAAAAGCTGATTTGGAGTCTGCCACCAACAAACAACAAAAACGGAAATATGGGATTTATTACGAATCAGTTTGAGAATTTGCAGGAAGTTTAATAGCGGATCAGACTTTTCCAATCTGTTTGGAAATAAGTAGGTTAGGATTTTTTTTTCCTTTTTGAAAATGTTTTTAATTGCTTCTCATAATTCTGCTTTGCTAAAACCTAAAGAATCATCAGGTTATCCATTTAGGCTTCACAAAACTGAATTAAATTCAAACGATTTTTAGTTTTGGTTTTGAAATTTTGCACATTTATCTGATTTTAAAAATGGTCATCTTTGTATTTGCCTTCACCAGATTTACACTAAATACAGTGTTAATGTAGCGCTAGTTTAGCATTAGCTTCCTATAAATACCGTTGTGAAGCTCTTTAGCATTAAAAGATGAAGACTTCTTATTTCATCAAATGTTTTCCAATACAATACGATTTTAATTTTTAATAATTCTTTACTAATTAAAAATAAATGTCTCCATCCGTCCTGTGTGATTTACTCTCCTTACAGCTTTTAAACAGATGTTGGTTTTATTGTTCTTTCTCCAACATCTCTACACATGTAGTTCGTTATTTGTGCCGGTAAATGACGCGTTGCTGCCGTACGCTAATGGTCACAATCCAAAACCACTTGGATCATTTTCAGAAATGTCAGCGTGGGTTTCTGGAGCGGGCGGAGCGGGACAGACGGGTCGGAGGGAATGAAATGATTTAATGTTTGGGAGCCGGCCGCGCCCCCGGGGAACGGAGCGATACGGCTCTAATTGACACCAGGTCAACCGGCTTCCTCTCACACATTCACACTGCTGTCTGTGTCGAGCCGATTCTGGTTCAGCTGGCCTCACACACACACACACACACACACACACACACACGTCTTCCCGTTCCTCCAGCAGCCAGACCAGTCCACTTGGTGGAGGACAAACAAAGGCCTCGCTGTCTGACGATGATGATGGATGACGAGAAGGCCCAAACTCACAGGAGTCAGCTCCTTCCCACACTGCAAAAAACTAAATATTACCAAGTTTTTTGGTCTAGTTTCTAGTGAATACATTAGAAATACAACAAAACTAACGAATAGATAACTTTCCAGCAGCAGGATCTAAGTCAATAATTCCTTAATATTGGTGGGAAAGTTTTTGTTCCATTACTTCAGTAATAACAGGAGCACCAAACTCAGTTTCATTTTGATGTTCTTAAAGGGCCGGTTGCACCAGAATGTGTTGATAAAACCTGTTAAACTGTTAAAATATTGATAAATAGCCTTTTGTTTCAGCATTCAATAAGGTTTTCTTAAAATTAAATCATTTTGAACATATTTTCACACTGACCAATCCATCCAGGATCTTTTTTTGCAATCAAAATCACAGATTTTGTGCTAATTTAGAAATATTTGTAAGAAATTTTTATATTTGCGCTGATGTATGAGGTTAAATGTGACTTTTTATTCGATCGATCACTGACTGCACCTTAAACCCAGTGATTTAGACCCATTTAGAGAAAGATTTGCACTAAAACCAGAATAACTGTGTCCGTCTGTTGATCTTGTGTGAATTTTTAAATCAGTGAAAAACTGGAGGGATTTATTGAAATCATTTAGAGTCTAGAGGGCCACATGAAAAGCTACGGCGGGCCAGATTCGGCCCCCGGGCCTCGAGTTTGACACATGTAGCATAAATGAATTTATCTAACAATAGAGCAAGAATTTTTTAATCAATATTGAGGAAATATTGGCTTAAAATGAGCTCCTATTTATTGATAAGTTACTTGTAAGATAGTTTTATTTCAAATAAGATATTTACTCTAAAAACTAGATTTTGTTTCTCATTCTCTCCTGTTTCCCAAAACCTCAACAACCTTCTGATCAACTCTTGAAAAGAAAGAAAAAGTTTAATAAATGTGTTAAATGTTAATTCCTCCCAGAGGAAGCCATGGTTAGTGTGTTTTATTGGTTGGACTGACGCGTCATTATTGTTCTCGCCTGTAATGTGTCGACATGTTGAGCACAGCGGTTGTCATTTTAAATCCTGTTTTGTGCTTTTAGTGCCACTGCATCGCTGTGAACCTTCACAGGGAGGAAAAGTCTGCATTAACGACTCATTCAGTTTCTTTTTTTGAACGCTTAAATCTTGTTTTCTTCAGAAAAACAGAAATGAAAAGGCTGTTGTTTCTCTTCCAGCATTAAGCAACTTAGTGAAGGACTTTTCTGGGCTGAATGTTTTAATTGCCTTTGCAGAAGTTTGGATTCTTGCATTTAAATGTTGCTTTTTCTGACAAATATTCTAACCCAGACATTGTTATATCTCTATAAATTGCACTGTTTGTTTTCTTGTCTCTTCATGAGGAAAACCTTCTCCTCTGCAGATCCTTTCAGTCTGAAACGATCCCAGAGAGCGGTTCTTCTCGGAACAGAACCTCTTTGTGTTCTGGGTCAAGAGAAAATGCTTGGAGGAAAAAAGTCTCGGCGTTTCTGGATGCTCAGAATTCAGGGAAAAATTATATTTTCCAAGTCTGAACATGACAGATTCTCATGACCTTATAACTTCTCAACTGGAAAAAAAATCCTGATTTTTGAACGTCTCATGTGATGGTTTTCAATTTAATGGATCTTTTAACAATTTCACAACCAAACATGATCAGATTTTTAGCCAGATTTTCAGATTTTAGCAAAGAATTAGTTCAAATCTGCAAATACTTGAGACTATTATTTTAGAAAAAGCTTCTAGTTCTTTATTTAAACAGTTAAAACACCAAATAAACCTCAATAATATTCATATAATCAGTTAAAAACCATTTTTAACTACAGCAGATGCCAACGTCTGCAGTTTTAACTAATCAGAATGAAGAAAATAAATGAATCTCAGTATTTCAGCTTCTCAAGTAGCATTTTCTTTGTAATACTTTAGATGTACCATAAAAAATCTGCAAACATGTGGATTGTCCTGGAATAATTTGGAGCTACAATATCTAAAAAAACTAAATCAGAAACAGGCAAATTTTTAAATATTGATCCACAAATAGATGGACATCCATGTTTTATCGATCCAGTTTGAAAAACTAGAATAAATAATTTTATTTCTTCAGTTCAATAAGAAATAAATCTGATGTATCTTTATGTAGATACATTACAGCCAAACTTTGCTGCAAGGAGGAAATGTGAAAAATCAAAGTTTCCGAAACACAAATAGTTACTTTACACTAAAAGGTTTTACGCATTAAGTCAAAATGTTCCACTTTTACATTTAAGTGTGTTTTTGTTATCTATTTCTAACATCTCGTCATGAGCTTTAATTTCTCATTAGCCTCTTGAATTTCCGGATGACGGCCATCATTTTCCAAGATGGCTGCCATTTTTAAGCCTTTTAAACCAATTATTGCCACAAGATGCAACCCAGATGCTGAAACAGGAAAGAGACGATGTGGTCATAACGGTTAGCATTAGCTGATGCTCATTTTTAGAGGTTTAGAGTTAAGATTGTAGTTTTATGAATTAGTGGTTAGAGAAGCTAACCTTTGGTTAGCGTAGCTCACTGCAGCTGCAACTTTAACCACGACGGACAATTTGGAAAAGAAAGGGACCAAAATATTCAGATCAAAATATGGAGGCAACAAACATCTTCATCTAATTGGTGATTTTAGAGCAAAAATTAATTTTCTATGACAGCCATGGTGGCCATCTTGAACAATAAAAAACATATCAATAAATATGATTTCTATGGGTCCAATTATGAATAATTTGACAAAAAGTATTTACAGCTCTGGAGAAATGAAGACACCACTCAAAACGATCTGTTTCTCTGATTCTACTTTTTAAATGTTTGAGTAAAATAAACATTGTTCTTTTATTCTCTGAACTGCTGACAACATGTCTCTGAAAGCAAAAATTGTATATGTATTTGCAGAAAATGAGAAATGGTCAAAATAAAGAAAGGGATGCAGTTCAGACCTCAAATAATGCAAAGACAACAAGTTAATATTCATTTAGAAACAATATTAATGTTTAACTCAGGAGGAGATCAGGAATCATTTGGTTAAAGACCCAGCAGGTTTTCAGTGGTCAGATTTATGTCTGTGATCTGCAAATGTAGTGAAAAATACATTTTCCTTCATGACCATTTTGAACTTTTCAGTGGCTAATGAACTTTTCCAGAAAAGCAAACCGCTGAGGTTCTTCTGAATGATTTTGCTGAAATATCCAATTATCTGCTGCACTAAAAGGAAATATAGACAGATGAACATTTAGAGAAAAAGTTGCTTAATAAAGTCTGTAAATAGAAATAATTTCCACACCGTTTGCTTTTTGTGTGCAGATCTAGAAAACATCTCTCCACTCGTCCCGTAGTGCAGCCTGACTGGAGCCCTGCAGACAGTAACAGAAAGCATACACTGCATGTTTCATCTTTATGAATGTTGTAGAGGAAACTCGGACCTTCTTCAGTTGCTCCGACCACCGTGACCTTTGACCCCAGAGCTGCAGGCTGTAACAGCCTGAACACTACAGGCTGGAGAAGTCCGGCTTCCATCTTTATCACTGAGATCACAGAGCTGCAGGCGTATAAATATCTTTGTTTGCAGCTGAGGAATAAATAAATAGGGATCAAGAGACGCAGCGTGAGAAGCCGAGTGCTTTCTGATCCAATCTGCTGCTTCCTGTGAACCCGTTAAAACGCCGGCCGGCTCTTCAGAGCGCCGGGGTTTGGGTCGCAGTCAGATCCTGCTTCAGAGGTCGGAGTCACGAGTTCTCACCGGTCCGACTCATTTCTTAGTATTCAGCACACAACTCCAATCTGACTGAAACTCATTTAGCAGAATCGGCGCCGGTCAAACGGATCAGAGTGGCGATGCTCTGGGATTTAGTGAAACGAGAGAAAAATGTGGGTTTTTTCTCAAGGAAGACGACAAACATCAGCCGTTTCACTGCAAAAACATCAAATCTTACCAGGTAGTTTTCTCTACTTTTTAGTTCAGAAAACATAAAACAAGACAAAACTAGATTACAAGTAACTTCTCAGCAAAATATAAGCGCTTGTCAGTAGGTTTCTGGCAGATTAATTCACTTATAGCAAGACATTTCCCCGTAAATGAAATAATCTGCCAGTTGAAATGTGACGTCAGGTGCGCTAGTGGAGCTGTTGTCAGTCAGTTGCTACGGCAACAGTCTGTGTGTAGCCTGCAGAAAGCGATAAAACGGAAGAATTTTGAGTCGTTTTTCTGCGTTGTTTTTCCCTCTGCTGCGGCGCTTTGCACTACATTAATAATCCCAACATCTGCAGGTTTCATTTTGTTAACGGAGTAGTTCAACCCGTTAAACTACGGCTACGGACGGCACGTAAACGAATCGTCTTTTTGCCCTCCAGTGTTGTTCGCAAGCACAACATTTCCGGATGTAAATAATAACCTGCAGCGTGTTTAAGCAGACGGTTCTGCAGTGTAACAGAAGTTTCAAAATTTGGAGGATTTTCAGGGAGTTCTGCAGGCGAAGTGATGATTTCAAGCTGACAGTTTTGTGACCTTGTAAACATTCATATGAGCAAAAGAGGAAACACGATGTTCTGCCGCAGAATGAAACCTGCAGATGGAGGCCGCGGCTCCCCGAGGAAGGAGTGCAGGTGTCAGGGGCCGCGCCAGCAGATGATCCAGACTTAATGCAACACGAACCGCCGGCGCCTAATCAGACGCCAGAGGAGCCGCTTGGTGTCGGGGCTCGGAGAAAACACGCTGATTCCCCACCGGCTGTATTGTCACCAAACGCAGCTCCTCACTATGGACTGTAAATGATTTAATTTGAGCGCCAGATGTGGCGCTGAGATTTTTGCTAGCACTCGTTGAGAGCGGCAGAGAGGGAGGATGAAATGACAGGAAGGAGAGAAGCGGCTTGGCAGACCGACAGCCAGCAGCGGCCCAGACACTTGACAGAGCTTTCAAACACCGTGATTGTGAGTGTGTTCGCTCGCGAGTGTTTTTTTCCACTTGTGTATCATGACAGCTGAATGAAAATCAATCTTCTTCTACATCTGCCATCTTGAGTGTCGGGGAGCGCAGATGGGCCTTCCCTGTCACGCTGCGCTGGCTGGCAGCAGACCAACTCAGGTATTTCTACCTCTTCTTTCTCCTCCTGTCTTATCTAAACTACATCTTCTCCTTTCCTCTCCTCTTCTTCCCTTTCTTCACTATTCAGATGCCAAGTCTTGACGAGTTGGGAGTTTTTCCTCTCCTGTGCTGACGTCTCCGAGTGTCGGTGACAGCAGCTGTTTTTGGCCTTTGCAAGCAGCAATCTGGGCTCTAATCACCTCATTGACAGCGCAGAGGGCCCCTGTTGCAGCGCTGAAAGGCAAATTAAAGCGTTTTTAGATAACGTTGGTAATTGACTAAATCGTTTATAAGCCTGGAGATCACACTTTTAATCTGCAGCCGAACATGACGGATCATGAAAACGAGACGTGTTTGCTTGGCAGCGCCCCCGCCGTCCCGGTTTCTTTCCGGACGTTTGACGCCTGAAGATTCGCCCATCAGATTAGCAAACGTTAATCGTCCTCTGCTCCGCCGGCGGTTTGTCTCGGTGTCAAGGCTTTCCCGTCGGCCTGCCTCTCCTCTCATCTTCCAGACTCATCCTGGCATTAGCTCCATTAGCTCGGTAATTGGCTCTTAAAGGAGCATCCAGAGGCTTGGAAGGCCACTTAATGTCCGTCTCCGTCCCTCCGTTCGCCCTCCTGTCCATCATCTACCTTCCTCAGTAAATAGCATCAACTAGTCCTGCATACAATCTGAGGCCATATTAGTGTTATCCTCCCTTCAGCCCGTCGCCGGGCTCATGATACAGATAAGTGGATATTTTTTCTCCACACTTTGCTCCCAAATAAAACCCGGCTGTCAGAGATGAATATGTAAATTCTGCATATGGAGATCTGCCTGCGTTTCTTCCCACCAAGACCAACAAACCAAATCTGTATTTAAAGATGAGGATGTGGACGCTCTTCCTCCTCCTCCTCTTCCTCAGTGAGAGCCTGGCTTTCATTTCTACTAAGATAAAATAAAAATGAAATGATGTTTCTCTCTGGAGCTGAAATTCAAACTGTTGTTGTTACATTAGACACAAAGTTATGTTTTTCATATTTGGTTTGAATTATTGAATTATTATTTGTATTTCACATTTCATTAATTTGTAGTTGAGTTGTATGACGGAGTAAAACTAAGAGAAAAAATTAATGAAATTCGAGAATAAAGTCATAATATTATGAGAAAAACATGCAAGAATAAAATCGTAATAATATCACAATGAAGTTGTAATATTTTGAGAAAAAAGTCGTGGTTTTACAAAAATAGTCAAATTACAAGAAAGTTTATGAGAGAATAAAATCTTACTATGACAAAGTTCTAATAATTTGAGAATAAAGTCAAAGTTTTACAGGAATAAAGTCACATTACAAGATAATATTCATAACAAAATGAAGTTACATCACATTAAAAGATTTATTCAAAAATAAAGTCTTGATATGAGAGTCATAATATTTCAAAGTTAAGTTCTAATATTTCGAGAATATTAGAATATTCAATATTATTTTCTTAATATTGAAGAATATTATGACTTTATTTTCATAATTTCAATGTTTTTGTGTGACCTTAATGCTCTGTTGTTGAATTTTCTTGATAATATTAAAATAAAGTTGGTGAGAAGAATT